>NC_045446.1:52871988-52891679 GCF_002776525.5 Piliocolobus tephrosceles | reverse complement strand
CATGGGACCAGGCTTCACCCACATGGGACCAGGCTTCACCCACATGGGACCAGGCTTTACTCACATGGAACCAGGCTTCACCCACATGGGATCAGGCCTCACTCACATGGTAATCAGGCTTCACCCACATGGGATCAGGTTTCACTCACATGGGATCAGGCTTCACTCACATGCGATCAGGATTCACCCACATGGTAATCAAGCTTCACCCACATGGGATCAGGCTTCACCCACATGGTAATCAGGCTTCACCCACATGGGATCAGGCTTCACTCACATGGGATCAGGCCTCAGTTACATGGGAATCACTGTAGGATCAGGTTTCACCCACATGGGGTCAGGTGTGGCTCACATGACAATCAGAGTTTGCAGTGTTTCTGCTTCTGCTGCCCCATGACTATCTCGAGAGGTCCCTTGAGTGATGCAGGGATTCCTAAATGAGCACAGAGCCATTGGTCATCCCTAACTTCCATAGAACACTCTGTCTATCTGATAGGCTCTAGGTCCCTGGCTTTCCCTTTAGCTCCCTACTTGGACTGGAGCCCCACTAACCAGGGCTCTGCCCTCTTCTCTTTGCTCCCTCCAGCTCAGCGCCAGCCTTGGCGTCAGCTCCCCCACTGACAATGATGGTGAGATTCTTGAGATTCATGCCACTCTCTCAATCCTCTACCTTCTGTGCTGGACTGGGTCAGAACTACCTTGTCCTCCAGAATTGGGGATTTGGACAACTGAGCACTCCTGCTTTTATTATAGGTGCCCAAGCATCTCTCTGCCAGCCTGTGCTTCCCACCTCCTGCAGTGCCAGGAACCAGGATGCTTTATGGCTGGCCTCATCTCACATTGCATTCATTCATTCAACAAATCTTTATTATATGCCACTGTACACCACGCACATTTTCTACCAAACTGTAAACATCCTAAAATAACTACATACATATCAAGTTCTGTGTTTCTACTGTGATATGGATGGCAAGTTCTTGAAATTTTATGAATTTGTTACTATAAACCGGATATAGTTCAGTCCTCTTTCTGGAATAAATGCACTTCTAGGCAGTTACCACTATGGCACTCTATCCCATCCCACTGATTGTATAATAAAAATCAACAAGTATTAAGTACTCTTCAAGTTTGGTCCAAGAGGCATACATGTGTTCATTTAAATCCCCACAAGAACAACCCTATAAGTACCATTGTTATCGCCATTTTATAAGTGATGATCTGGGGTTAAATGAGTCACCTGAGTTCACACAGACTGGAAGGAACAGAGCCAGGATCCAAATCCAGACATCTGACCTCAGGGCCTACACTCCTTTTTTTTTTTTTTTTTTTTTTTGAGATTGAGTCTCACTCTGTCACCAGCCTGTGTGCAGTGGTGTAATCTCAGCTCACTGCAACCTCCGCCTCCCGGGTTCAAGTGATTCTCCTGCCTCAGCCTCCCAAGTAGCTGGGACTACAGGCACCCGCCACTACGCCCTGCTAGTTTTTGTATTTTTAGTAAAGATGGGGTTTTACCATGTTGGCCAGGATGGTCTCTATCTCCTGACCTTGTGATCCCCCTGCCTCGGCTTCCCAAAGTGCTGAGATTACAGGTGTGAGCCACCGTGCCCAGCCTAGATTCTTATAAGGAGCATGTAACCTAGAGTGGTACTGGTCTCTGGCCTGGGAGTCAGAGACCCCTGGTTTAAACCGCTCAGTTTTTGGACTTTGTTATAGCAGCCCTGGAAAACTAATATGGTTATTTTCAATCAAACTGCCATTCTGTTGCCACCTTCCCCTGTTCTGGATGTGCCTTGTAACACCTATAGAAGACAAGTCTGTGGTCATGGCTCTATGTTCACCACCTCAACTGCTCCAGAGTGGTCAGCAGACCTTTGGGAAGTCATAAAAATAGTATTTTTTGATATTTTCAGTACTTTATATACATTTCATTAGATAAACCCTCACAACAACTGTCTGAGAAAGATACTATTATTTTCCCCATTTTATACCTGAGAAAATTGAGGCACAGATACGTTTAGTAACTTATCTCACATCTATGAAGTGGTACAGTGAGGAGATGAATAGGTCCAGACACTTTGACCCCAGAGTCCTTGACCTTCACTGTCACAGTGAGCTCTTAGTAGCCCCCATGCAGAGAAGCTTAGAGATGACTGGGGTTGAAGGAATAGTAAGTCTGAATGGCCACCCCTCATCAGTAGGACTTTTGGCAGCAGGATGAAGCTGAAATCTCAATGCCGGGAGGCGGAGGTTGCGGTGACCAGAGATCACGCCACTGCACTCCAGCCTCAGCAACAGAGCAAGACTCTGTCTCAAAAAAAAAAAAAAGAATCTAATGCCTGATGATCTGTCTCTGTCTCCCATCACCCTTAGAAGGAACCATATCGTTGCAGGAAAACAAACTCAGGGCTCCCACTGATTCTACATTATGGTGAGTTATATAATAATATAAATAAAGTGCATAATAAATGTACCGTGCTTGAATCATCTTGAAACCATTCCCCTGCAACCCCTCAACCCTCATGAAAAAATTGTCTTCCACAAAGTCAGTCCCTGGTGCCAAAGAGGTTGGAACTGCTGGTTTAAACAACAGAAATTCATTGTCCACAGTTTGGAGGCTGAAAGTCTAACGTTAGGGTATCAGCAGGTGAGTTCCTTCTCAGGGCTGTGGGGATCTGTTCTAGGCCTGTGTCCTTGGCATGGATAGCACCTTCTCCCTACGTCTCTCCACGTTGTCTTCCCTTCACTCACGTCTCTGTGTCCAAATTTCTCCTTTTTATAAAAACACCAGTCATATTGAATTAGGCTCCACCAGAATGACCTAATTTTAACTTGATTACCTCTGTAAAGATCCTATCTCCAAATAAAGTCACTCTCCAAGTAGGGTACTGGGGGTGAGGACTTGAACACAGGAATTGTCAGGTGATGCAATTCAATTCACAACAATGACTAATGAAAAGGGTTACCATTCATTCGGCAGCTAACACATGTCAAGGGTATAACTATGACTGTTTTAGCACCCACAGCACATCTTCAGGTTATCTACTAAGAAAGTGGAGGTTCAGAGCATTTAAACGACTTTCGAAGATTATTATACAGCTAGCAACTGGCAGAGCCAGGATTTGGATCAGAACTGTCTTATCAAGCCCATGTTCTCTAAATGTCATTTAACAGTGTCCTTTTAGTTGGTTCCAACTAGCCAGTGACAGGATCGTTCCTGTGAAGGTGCCCATCTCTGGAGCTCCTCTGTTCACATGCAGATCCACTTGGACTCCAGAAAATCACTGACTCTCAAAGCAGGCAGGACCCTTTAATGTCATCCTTTCCACCCCCTACTTTACAGATGAGGAAACAGAGTCCCTAGGAGACTAGTTCCTTGCAGGAGGTCACACAGGAGGTGGGGATGTTCTAAATCTGCTCTCGACCCAACACTGCCTCTGCTGGAAGAAATTTTGAACTTTGCTGGTGGATCTAATTTATTTGGCCAATGGTTTCACAGATTTAAGCCCTTTACACAAAATCGTGAGATTAATCATTATTAATCAAACACAGTCTGACACCGTATGAAATAGCCAAGGGGTAGGTCTGTTATGCAAGCATCCTGCAGCCTTAATTACTGAATGGTTGGAATGATGGTCGGCCCCTCACATTTATCACAAGAAACATTCAACTTCTTAGATAACTCATTTTCTATGCCAATGCTTTGAACAGTAAGAAATAAAGGAAACAGCAATCTGTCCTTGTCACAGGAATTGTTATCTAGAAAAGGAGGAACACATCAAATGTCCACATCCACTCTTCAGGATGCACATGCAGCATTGCTCCCTAATAGGATCCATCTTCTCTCAGTTACCAGCTCTGGGGCACAGCCACCTTGTTGAGTGTCTGGAGCAAATGTTCCCTGCCATGTGACAGACATATGGCATTCTGCTTTCTCTGTCCCAGAACAGAGACCAAGTTTCTCAGGATCATTAGGCAAATGTTAACAGAACTGAGACAGCAACATGACCACACGACCACAAGGCTTGCAGCATCTGGTGTGAATCCATGAAAAGACCAAGACCTCCTTGCTGATTCAGCTCTGCTTCTTAGAAACTGTACTGCCTGGGGTAGATTCCTTCCGCTTCTGGAACTCCATTTCCTCATCTTCACCATGGGGGAAAGGGTTGCCTACATCATAGGTTGTCAGGATTCAATAAGATGATGGCTAAGAAAGTACACAGTGCAGTAGCTGGTACAGAGTAGGGGCTTAAGTATTTTTTAATTAAAAATGTATGGCAAATAATTTTCTTCCCTCTAAAGCTGATCTGCAGTAATCTGTTCTTCCCTTATTCATATGCAAATAAGGAAGGAAGGAGTTGTAAATATTATGGGCCTAACTTGGCCCATCTATGTTCTAATGCTGCCACCTGCTGGACAGCCAACATCCCACACAGGTATTTCAAGGGGATGCCCCCATACGAATGGGAGACAATCTCAGATACATCTAGGCAAATCCTTCCCTGACACACTCCCTCTGGCCTCCATCCTTCAGATCTAGACCTAGTGCACCCCTGACTTATTAGATCCTGGGGTTGACTCACAACCTAATTTCCTTGGCAGGAGGTATTTTTCAAACAGTGTGACATATGCCTAATAGATCACAGCTCCCAGCATTGGGAACATGAGGTCAGCTATGGGCTGTTGCCTTGGGAGTCTGAAACGAACATGCAGCCTGAGACATGTTTTGTTCAAACTACATCATATTAGCCCACACTGTGTTTAATACAATTCAAATTACCCACCAGCACATAAATATCAAATTTCACCTAAAAATGTGGATATTTTCAGCATGTTGTAAAATCTAAAGACATGGCAACACATGATCTGCATTCCTTCATGACAGCAGTTAGCCAGAGCAAATGCTCCTTTCAGCCTGAGCATGGCCTCCCCAGTGTGACACACTCCCTACCACTCCCTTTCAGCTCTTTCACTTGACCTGCTTCACTTAGGCTACTCTGCCCTGGCCCTGGTGCCACAAAAATTGTTGTCTCCCTAAACCAAAGCACAAAGCGTTGCATAGACTAGGGTGGCTAAATAGAGTAGCATGAGTGAATAAAAGAATGATTTACATCTTCAAGTAATAATGTTAATAATTAGTAATTACCAAGCACTTACTTAGCTTGTGCCAGGCACAGAGGAAAGCACTTTGACTCTAACTTTTTGACCCCAAAGATATTTTCATTCCATGGTACATTTAAATCTCACATTTCTGCTCTTCTCATTTGCTTTGTTCTCTGTGCCAGGAAATATAACATCCCTAACTCATCCAATTCTTAACAAATATTACTTGCAGAAAGAATCTGTTCAAAGTAAAACTAGCAATGGCAAAAGCTTCAAACGGTAAAAATTTGTTATTGACCCCCCCCAAAAAAAAAAGACAAAAAGAATCCCAATCCCATTTCTTAGGTAATATTGAAAATAGAAATTTTGAACTAAAATTTTTCATATAAAAGAATAGGATTTTTAATCCCAGCACTTTGGGAGGCTGAGGCAGGTGGGTCACTTGAGCCCAGGAGTTCGAGACTAGCCCGGGGAACATGAGGCAACCCTGTCTCTATTAAAAATACAAAAATCAGCCAGGCGCGGTAGTGCACACCTGTAGTACCAGCTATTTGGGAGGCTGAGGCAGGAGAATCGCTTGAGCCCAGGAGGTGGAGGTTGCAGTGAGCCAAGATCATACCACTACATTCTAGCCTGGGCAACAGAGCAAGACTACGTCTAAAAAAAATGAAATTTTCTTTACAAAATTTTTATCTGTCAGTTTTACCCAGGAGAACTGTACTTGCTAATAACAATGGCCAAGAAGAAAACTCACAATAGTAAAAGTAATAATTAAGATAAGAAAAAACGCTAAGTACTGAGCCTTAAGAAAATGTATATGGAAAAAATTGACCTCAGTAGAAACAACTTCAGTAGAATAAAACTTTAAATTGGGAAAAATAAGAAATCACTTAAACATGTTGTATAGAAAATTGTTCAATAAGTCATATTGGGTCTATAATTCTTCCCTTCCCCCCTATATCACAGAAAATCCATGTCAATAGCCTAGCATGTATCCTTCCATATATTTCTCCATATTTATATAATCTCTCATACTCATGTTCATATTGAGGGATACTTTTCATTGATTGTCTCACAAAAATCTACTCATACTATGCACACTTCCTGATATCTTGTTTTTCTCACTGAATCTCATAGAAATCTCTTTCAATCAGACAGGGTTTATGTATAGAAAAGAAAGTCTATGAAAAGGATTGCTAGGTGGAAGGAAAGATACATTCTGTTTTTAAAAGAAGTTGTCAGATTACTTTCCAAAAGGACTGAAAGAATTTACATTTCCTTGGGCAAAATTATGCAAGGATCTTTTCCCTACATCTTACCAGCAGGCGGCATGACGGCTGCTTCCCACTAGTCTGACAGGGTAATAATCTGCGTATTATTTTACTCTGTGTTCTCTAACTTCTAATAAATTTGAGCAACGTTTCCTATGTTTGTTGACAACTGAATTTGCGTTTCCACAAAGTGCCTATTGATAATACTTGGCTATTTTTTATTGGGATATTTGTCTTTTGCTTGCCATTTGTAAGAGTTCATGGTATATTTTCTTTTTTTTATTATTGTTAAAGTTCTAGGTTACACGTACACAGCGTGCAGGTTTGTTGCATATGTATACTTGTGCCATGTTGGTGCCCTGAACCCATTAACTCGTCATTTACATTAGGTATATCTCCTAATGCTATCCCTCCCCTCTCCTCCCTCTCTACAATAGGCCCTGGTGTGTGATGTTCCCCTTCCTGTCCAAGTGATCTCATTGTTCAATTCCCACCTATGAGTGAGAACATACGGTGTTTGGTTTTCTGTTCTTGCAATAGTTTGCTCAGAATGATGGTTTCCAGCTGCATCCATGTCCCTACAAAGGACATGAACTCATCCTTTTTTAGGGCTGCATAGTATTCCATGGTGTATATGTGCCACATTTTCTCAATTCAGTCTGTCACTGATGGACATTTGGGTTGATTCCAAGTCTTTGCTATTGCGAATAGTGCCACAATGAACATACGTGTGCATGTGTCTTTATAGCAGCATGATTTGTAATCCTTTGGATATATACCCAGTAATGGGATGGCTGGGTCAAATGGTATTTCCAGTTCTAGATCGTTGAGGAATCACCACACTGTTTTCCACAATGGTTGAACTAGTTTACGGTCCCACCAACAGTGTAGAAGTGTTCCTATTTCTCCACATCCTCTCCAGCACCTGTTGTTTCCTGATTTTTTAATGATTGCCATTCTAACTGGTGTGAGATGGTATCTCATTGTGGTTTTGATTTGCATTTCTCTGATGGCCAGTGATGATGAGCATTTTTTCATGTGTCTGTTGGCTGTATGAATGTCTTCTTTTGAGAAGTGTCTGTTCATATCCTTTGCCCACTTTTTGATGGGGTTGTTTGTTTTTTTCTTGTAAATTTGATTGAGTTCTTTGTAGGTTCTGGATATTAGCCCTTTGTCAGATGAGTAGATTGCAAAAATTTTCTCCCATTCTGTAGGTTGCCTGTTCACTCTGATGGCAGTTTCTTTTGCTGTGCAGAAGCTCTTTAGTTTAATTAGATCCCATTTGTCAATTTTGGCTTTTGCTGCCGTTGCTTTTGGTGTTTTAGACATGAAGTCCTTGCCCATGCCTATGTTCTGAATGGTATTATCTAGGTTTTCTTCTATGGTTTTTACGGTTTTAGGTCTAACATTTAAGTTGCCAATCCATCTTGAATTAATTTTCGTATAAGGAGTAAGGAAAGGATCCAGTTTCAGCTTTCTCCTTATGGCTAGCCAATTTTCCCAGCACCATGTATTAAATAGGGAATCCTTTCCCCATTTCTTGTTTCTCTCAGGTTTGTCAAAGATCAGATGGCTGTAGATGTGTGGTATTATTTCTGAGGGCTCTGTTCTGTTCCATTTGTCTACATCTCTGTTTTGGTACCAGTACCATGCTGTTTTGGTTACTGTAACCTTGTAGTATAGTTTGAAGTCAGGTGGCGTGATGCCTCCAGCTTTGTTCTTTTGGCTTAGGATTGTCTTGGCAATGCGGGGTCTTTTTTGGTTCCATATGAACTTTAAAGCAGTTTTTTCCAATTCTGTGAAGAACGCCATTGGTAGCTTAATGGGGATGGCATTGAATCTATAAATTAACTTGGGCAGTTTGGCCATTTTCATAATATTGATTCTTCCTATCCATGAGCATGGTATGTTCTTCCATTTGTTTGTGTCCTCTTTGATTTCACTGAGCAGTAGTTTGTAGTTCTCCTTGAAGAGGTCCTTTACATGCTGAGACTTTGCTGAAGTTGCTTATCAGCTTAAGGAGATTTTGGGCTAAGATGATGGGGTTTTCTAAATATACAATCATGTCATCTACAAACAGGGACAAATTGACTTCTTTTCCTAACGGAATACCCTTTCTTTCTCTCTCTTGCCTGATTGCCCTAGCCAGAACTTCCAACACTATGTTGAATAGGAGCGGTGAGAGAGGGCATCCCTGTCTTGTGCCAGTTTTCAAAGGGAACGCCTCCAATTTTTGCCCATTCAGTACGATACTGGCTGTGGGTTTCTCATAAATACCTCTTATTATTTTGAGATATGTTCCATCAATACCGAACTTATTGAGAGTTTTTAGCATGAAGGGATGTTGAATTTTGTCAAAGGCCTTTTCTGCATCTATTGAGATAATCATGTGGTTTTTGTCTTTGGTTCTGTTTATATGCTGGATTATGTTTATTGATTTGCGTATGTTGAACCAGCCTTGCACCCCAGGGATGAAGCCCACTTGATCATGGTGGATAAGCTTTTTGATGTGCTGCTGGATTCAGTTTGCCAGTATTTTATTGAGGATTTTTGCATCAATGTTCATCAGGGATATTGGTCTAAAATTCTCTTTTTTTGTTGTGTCTCTGCCAGGCTGTGTGATTTTGTACATGTCACTTAACCACTCAGCCTCAATTTCTCAAATGTTAAAATGGGAAAAGCAAAAAGTATCAACCTCATATAACTGCTGTGAAAATTAAGAAAGGAAGGCAGGACATTTCAGTGTAAATGCTCAGTAAGTGTTGGCTAAGATGGTATTAACAACAAATAGTTCCAGGACTGCAGTCACTGCCAGCAAAATTGCAAGAGCCCCAGTCCTCTATCCCTTCTGTTTGTTCAGGAAGTACCCAAGGAGGCAGATTTAAGTCTCATTGTTTCCCCAAGGAAACACTCCCTAGCTTGAGTCACACACAGCCCAAAGCCCCCCGCCTGGCTTAGGCTGATGCCACCAAAGCATGGAGCCCTCCATTCTGAAGGGGCGTGGATTATGTCAGACACCACCTGGCTGTCTACAGCATCTAGAATGCAGCCCCAGCACAGCTAGCAGCGCCTGGCGTGGGACACTCTGGGCCAGGTGTGGGATATAATCTCCCGGTGTGACATTTGCTAAGACCCTTGGTAAAGTGCAGTATTAGGGTGGGAGTTACCTGATTTTCCAAGTGTTGTGTGTCTCAGTTTCCCTTGGCTAGGAAAAGGAATTCCCTTCCCCCTTGCACTTCCCAGGTGAGGCGATGCCTCATCCTGCTTCAGCTCTCGCTGGTCGGGCTGCACCCACTGACGAGCACCAACTGTCCAACACGCCCCAGTGAGATGAACCTGGTACCTCAGTTGAAAATGCAGAAATCACCGGTCTTCTGTGTCGCTCACTCTGGGAGCTGGAGGCTGGAGCTGTTCTTATTTGGCCATCTTGGGCGCCCCTCGGATATATTTTCATTACACATATTCTACCTGTCACCTGCAGTATAGTTATTCTTTTCAAATCACTTGTTTGTCTATTGTCTGCCTATGATATCTTTGCAATACAGGGGTGTGAATTTTTATATGGTTAAATGTGATTAACCTCTTGTTAAAAGAGTTTTCCCCCATCATCTTGCATTCTTAGAAAATCTAGGAAAGTAGTCCCCCAGATTATCCTGCAAGATATTATTGGTTAATATTTTGTATTTAGTTTATATGTCTCTATTTAACTTATTTTTAATATGCATAACATATGAGTCCAAATTTTTCTTCCAAGTAGACAGCCAGTTGTGCCAGTATCATTTCTTATAGAAACATCCTTTCCCACTGAACTTAATACCAAGATGCTTATATATTCCAGAGTCTATTTCCAGAGTCTTTATTTTCTTCTACTGATCTAGTTACTTGTTCCTATGCCAATACAATATTTAATTTATTAGTATGCTCTGAAACCTTGTAAACTCTCACTAGTCTTTTTATCATATTTTGGGGGGCCATCTGTGGGCATTTGTTCTTCTATATAAATTTTAAGATCATTTTATCAAATCCCCCCACACCAAAGCCACTGGGATCCTAATAAGAACTACATAAAACATATATATATATATTAATTTTGGAAGAATTGGCAATTTTTAATAATGCCTTCCTATCCAAAATATAATGTTTCTATTGTTTATATCCTGGTTTACGTCCTTCTATAAGACATATAACTTCTAATGAATTATCTGCTTCATGTAAGTCCTATGTCTTTCTTGTTAAATTTCTGTTCTATAATTTTGTTGTTACTAATTGAATACTTGTTAACATTTCCATTTGTAGCTTTTTTAATAATAGATAAAATTAGTGATTTTTATATATTTATCCTGCATCTATACACCTAGCTAAATTTTGTTTACTTCTAGGAGGTTTTTGCTATAGTGTCCTGGATTTTCTATATATATAACCACATGGCCAGGAAAAAAAGATTATTTTTCTCCTCTTTATCTCAGGATTTTGACCAGTTGGATTATTTATTTATTATATTTGCAAGGACCTCCAAGGTAATGTTAACTAATAACAGCAAGAGCAGGCCTTCCTGTCAAGTTCTTGGTTTAATTTGATTTTACCATTTCACCATTTAGGATATTTGCTATTAATTTTTGGTAAATAATACTTGTTTTATTGAGAGTTTTTATTATGAAGAGTTGCTATATTTAAGCAAATATCTTTTTAAATTTATATGCTGACTTTTCTCCTTTAACCTGTTAACCTTGTTGATTAATAAATTATGCTGGTCGAGGCCAGGTGCAGTGGCTCACACCTGTCATACCAGCATTTTGGGAGGCTGAGGCAGGCGGATCACTTGAGGCCAGGAGTTCAAAACCAACCGGGACAACATGGTGAAATCCTGTCCCTGCTAAAAATACAAAAATTAGCCAGCCGTGGTGGCACGTGCCTGTAATTCCAGCTACTCGGGAGGCTGAGACACAAAAAAGCCTTGACCTGGAAGGCCAAGGTGACAGTGGGCTGAGATGATGCCACTGCACTCCAGCCGGGCAATACAGAGAGACTCTGTCTCAAAAACTAAATAAATAAATAAATAAAGTTGGTCAATTTCCTAATATGAAACTATATTTGCATTCTTGAAGTAAACTATTCTTGTTATAATACTTATTAGATACATTACTAGGATCTACTTGGTAACATTTAACTTAGTAATTTTACATTTATAATAACATGTGATCATTGTCTATGATCCAGATAGTGCATAAAACATTTGAATTACCTGTTCTTTAAAAATGAGACGAAATTCACTTGTATATCTGTCTGGTCCTGTTGTTTTCTTCAATTACAGCTTTGTAATGACTTTTCTAACATCTTGTGTAGTAATTAGTAGTCACATTTTTCACTTCAGCTTACTCCTTCTGGAGATGTATTTTTTGCTGCGAAATCAACTATTGTATCTGTTTTCAAATGTATAGCCATAACGATGCATGTAATACTTCTTACAATTATTTTAATCTCTATCATTTCTAATTTTATAGTTTGCTCTTTTTTCTTTAATCATAGAACCAGTGTTGAAGTCTAGTCTTTCTGCTTCCAGCCCTCACACCACTTCCTCACACCACTGCTTCCTCATACCACTGCTCCATACCACAACCCTGGAGGCTAATTAAGGCTGAATCAAAATAATTTTGACTGATTTGATGTAAAAGACTTAGTCAATTGAAGAAATCAGATTTTTACAAAGTTCAAATTATTCTTATTTTTACTTTTTAAAAAAAGGTGCCTTGGCATAAGTAGAATCAGCAATAAGACATATCCACGCTTGGCAAAATCTTGGGAAATCTGAGTTTTTATTTAACAAGAAGATTCATTGTTTTCTTGATCCTAAAACTGGTTTTTGCCCAGCACCAATCATTTCCATGGAGGAAACAAAATCTATCTGAATCTGAATGTTATTTAATTCTTGAAAATGGTATTCAAACTAACATGAGATTTTATTCAGTTTAATAAAATACTACCTAATTAGGAAGAAGCTTTACTACTATCTCTAGGGATGTATTAATATCAGTAAGAAGAACATATGCTTGAAAATTGTATATACATTTATAATTTTGTTCCCTTCTGAGTATAAAAGACTATTTAATCAAGATTATTACTATCGTTAAAGCTTTTTCTCAAGGGAAATGGTCTTCATTCTAAGCTATGTATCTTCTATGGAAAAAAAAATTCGTTAAAAAAAAAACCCTGAAATTCTACAAGTACATATCCTCTGGTTGTACCCTAAGGAGGACTCCCTTCCTCCCTCCCTCATTATATTTCTATTGTACAATATCAACCAGGATTGCTTGCATGTCCTTGCTTGCGTGCTCTGTGATGATTTTTAACAATTTTTTTAATGAGCAAAGTGGAGAGATAAACCAATTCTTCACATAATTTATACCAAGAAAAAAAAAAGAAGATGACAAAAGAATACAGAGCCTAATAGGAGGGTGCAGAAAAGTCCACCTGCTGCAATCCAGACAAGGATACAGATGACTGCTCATCCATCCATTTTGCTTTGTCCTCAGTCTGAATGTCTTCTCTTCCCCTATGGTGAGTGTATTTCCATTTGTCCCATGCTCTTCTATTTCCCTTCTATTTCAGGGTTCCACTTTCTTACTTCCCTTGCCCTGTGTATAATCTAGCCTCTGCTGACACCATCCTCCCAAAGACCACCTTCCCAGTTACGGACAGAACTGTGTCACAGTTGCAAAAACATTATATCTGTCTTAACTAATTATATAATTATTATATAATTACTATAGAACCTGCATTGAATGCTAGTCTTTTCTGCCTCCAGCCCTAGTCCTCATGCCACTGCTCCTATATCACACCCCTGGAGGCTAATTAAGCCTGAATCTATAAATGGAAATCATTTTGACTGATTTGATTTAAAAGACTTAAGTCCTGGAACTTAATTTTTTTAAAAAAAGGCAAAATGACGGGGGGACTCATATGATATCAATCTTCAATCTCGTCTAAGTACATTCAAAAGCACTCCAGAAGCATCAGTATACACATATCACAACATTCTTCATTCATTGTTGAGTCCAATTGTTGTTGAATATTTTGTTTTTGCCAAATAGCTACCTTTGAGGAATTTACAACCTAGTAGCCACAAACTACAAATTTCCCTAGTTATAAATCATTCTGGTTATTGGATTTTTAATAATGTCATACCGAGCAGGTACAAAAGAAAGTTTTATATAAATTATGAAACATAACAATGAAATAAATATCCTATGAATCTACCACCTAGCCTAAGAACTAGAATATTCCCAATGCCCATGAATTAACCTGCAAGCCCCTTTATTATCCCCTCATCTGCCTCTTTCCACATCCCCACCAGAACTAATCAATCTCCTGAAATTTTGTGTTTATCTTTCCTTTGCTTTTCTTATAGTGTTATTCCATATACATGCATTCCTAAACACTAAATTAAGCTTTGCTTTTTTCAAACTTTTTTTAAATGGCATTGTGCTGTATGGAGTCTTTTGGGATCTGCTTTTCTTCCTCAGTATTAAGTCTCAAGATTTGTTCATGCTGTAGCTGTGTTGCTGTGATTTGTTCATCTTCACTATTGTATAATATTTCATTTTATTTATCTAGTTTCATGATGATGGACATTTGGGATGTTGCCATTATTTTTCTATTACAAATAGCACTGTTAGGAACATTTTTTGCACATGTGTGGTGTTTATAAACAAGAGTTTCTCTAGGATATACCTAGAAAGAGAAATGCTGGGTCCTGGAGTATATTCATTTCCAAAATGGCTATATCAATTTATAGTTCCCTCAGCAAGGTATAGTTTTCCATTGATCTATATTTGCTCCAATAGTTAATATCAGCAGATTTATCTTTTAAATTTTGTGGATTTAGTGAATGTGTAATGTTATATCATTGCTATTTTAATTTGCATTTCCTTGATTATCAATAAAATTTAGCACATTATCATAAAAAATAAAAAGACTCAGTCAATTGAAGAAATCAGATTTTTACAAAAATCTGTGTATAATCTGACCACAGATCTGTGTATAATCTGACCCTAGGTATAATTTGACCACAGATTATAATCTGTGTACAATCTGATCTGCAAAGATGCCAGCAAACCACCAGAAGCCTGGTCTGCAAAGATGCCGGCAAATCACCAGAAGCAAGATGAGGGGCATGGAACAGATCCTTCCCACCCAGTTCTTGAAATTACCACCTAATGCTGCAAAACTATAGTGCATTGATCCTTTTCTCCTGTTTCTTCTTATCTTCTCTGACTTGTTTTCCTCCACCCCCCAAAAATGTCAGAGTCCTCAATTTTCTATCTAAAATCATGTTCTATCTAAAATTATAATAATAATATAATTATTATATAATTAGTTAAGACAAGGTCACACTGGAGCAGGGCAGGCTCCTATTCCAATATGATCAGTATCTTTATAAAGAGGGGAAATTTGAACAAAGATATCCACACAGGGAAAATGCCATGTGAACATGAAGACAGAGACTGAGACGATGCACCTATAAGCCAAAGATGCTGGCAAACCACCAGAAGTGAGGTGAGGGGCATGGAACAGATCCTTCCCTCACAGCCCTCACAAGGAACCAATCTTGGGACACCTTGAGCTCAGACTTCCAGCCTTCAGAACTGGAAGACAATAAATTTCTGCTGTTTAACCTGTCTCATTTGTGGTACTTTGTTACAGCAGCCCTAGCAAACTAATATATTCCCATTCCAAATTTGACAGTATTTATATTCATCCACATTAACTTCTCACCTCAATTGATAACAGTGGCTACCAAGTCCTTGAAATTCTCACCTAATGCTGCAAAGCTATAGTTCATTGATCCTCTTCCACTATTTCTATCTTCTCTGACTTCTTTTCCTCCAGCCCCCAAAAATGTCAGTGCCCTCAATTTTATATCATTGTACTACTAATCATTTTCATTGTACTATTATCTACTAATAATCATTGTTATTATTAGGGGTAATAATTTTTAAAATGGTAGCTTTTATCAAGCAGTCATATGCTGGGCAACCGTCTAAATATTTTGCATATGTCATCTGATTTAATCCTCATAATCCCCTCCAAAGAAAAGGCTATATTGTATCCCTTCTTACAGATGAGAAAACTGATGCTTAAAGAGGTTAAGTAACTTGCCCAAGGTCACACAAAGACTATGTGGCAGAGCTAGGATTCAAACTCAGGTCTGTCTGACTCTGAGAACAAAGCTACTTTCACATTGCCTCTCAATTTTTTCTGCACAGATAAGAGATCTCCCCACCTCCTCTGAAATCTTACCAAATTCCATTCATTTGTCTTTTTCTCAGTGGAACTGATCTCATATTCTATATCTCAAAGTCATTTCCCTTCTGTACTCCAAGCCTGAATTTCTACCTGAACATTCTACAGACATCTCAAACTCCTCTTGACCAAAATGGAACACCTCCCATTTCCTTTCAAACATACTTTGCCTCTGTACCTGCTATAGGTTTCACAATCTTCCCAGCCATCAGTGTTTGGAAATGTCATGGCATTTTTAAATTCATTTCTGTCCATTGCCCCTTATTACAATCAGTTGCCAAGTCATGTTCACGATGAAACACTTATTTAGGTTGCCCGCTCCTCTCCATTCCACCTGCCTGAACTATCCTAATAGTTGCCTACTATCTCTCCACATTGCATCCTTCCTTTCTCCCATCTATCCTATGTCCTATCACTGAATTCTCCTAAAACACTCATCTCATCAGCTTATGTTCATTGCCTAAGAAATCAAATCCAAACTCCTTGCACAGATAGAGGACCTAGTTGGATGTAGCCTCCATCTATCTTCCATGTACCAAACAAAACT
This sequence comes from Piliocolobus tephrosceles, assembly GCF_002776525.5. Taxonomy (NCBI): domain Eukaryota; kingdom Metazoa; phylum Chordata; class Mammalia; order Primates; family Cercopithecidae; genus Piliocolobus; species Piliocolobus tephrosceles. The sequence continues at coordinate 52,875,461 of NC_045446.1, read as the reverse complement.
TCTGGCAGTTTCACACACACCCAGGTTTTCCTGCCATGGTTCCAACTGGGATGCCCTCTGCAACTCGAATTCTTTAATTTTAGTTCAAATGCTCCCTGCTATAAAATTTTACTGTTGGATATGTCTCCCTCTTCTGAACTCACTTTACATTTTACTTCTACTTGAATCATTATCACTTTCCTCTCTCTAATTCAATTATTTATCTATGAGTCTTTTTTTGTTTTCTTTTCTTTTTTTAAATTTAATTTTATTATACTTTAAGTTCTAGGGTACATGTGCACAATGTGCAGGTTTGTTACATATGTATACATGTGCCATGTTGGTGTGCTGCACCCATTAACTCGTCATTTACATTAGGTATTTATCCTAATGCTATCCCTCTCTCCTCCCCCACCCCATGAGAGGCCCAATGTGTGATGTTGCCCATTCTGTGTCCAAGTGTTCTCATTGTTCAATTCCCACCTATGAGTGAAAATACGCAGTATTTGGTTTTCTGTCCTTGTGATAGTTTGCTCAGAATGATGGTTTTCAGCTTCATCCGTGTCCCTACAAAGGACATGAACTCATCCTTTTGTGTGGCTACATAGTATTCCATGGTGTATATGTGCCACATTTTCTTAATCCAATCTATCATTGATGGATATTTGGGTTGGTTCCAAGTCTTTGGTATTGTCAATAGTGCCGCAATAAACATACGTGTGCATGTGTCTTTATAGTAGCAAGATTTATAATCCTTTGGGTATACAACCAGTAATGGGATGGATGGGTCAAATGGTATTTCTACTTCTAGATCCTTGAGGAATCGCCATGCTGTCTTCCACAATGGTTGAACTAGTTTACAGCCCAATCAACAGTGTAAAAATGTTCCTATTTCTCCACATCCTCTCCAGCACCTGTTGTTTCCTGACTTTTTAATGATCACCATTCTAACTGGTGTAAGATGGTACCTCATTGTGGTTTTGATTTGCATTTCTCTGATGGCCAGTGAAGCTGAGTATTTTTTCATGTGTCTGTTGGCTGCATAAATGTCTTCTTTTGAGAAGTGTCTGTTCATATCCTTTGCTCACTTTTTGATGGGGTTGTTTGATTTTTTCTTGTAAATTTGTTTAAGTTATTTGTAGATTCTGGATATTAGCCCTTTGTCAGATGGGTAGATTGCAAAAATTTTCTCCCATTCTGTAGGTTGCCTGTTCACTCTGATGGTAGTTTCTTTCGCTGTGCAGAAGCTCTTTAGTTTAATTAGCTCCCATTTGACAATTTTGGCTTTTGTTGCCATTGCTTTTAGTGTTTTAGCCATGAAGTCCTTGCCCATGCTTATGTCCTGAATGGTATTGCCTAGGTTTTCTTCTAGGGTTTTTACGGTTTCAGGTCTAATATTTAAGTCTTTAATCCATCTTGAATTAACTTTTATACAAGGTATAAGGAAGGGATCCATTTTCAGCTTTCTACATATGGCTAGCCAGTTTTCCCAGCACCATTTATTAAATAGAGAATCCTTTCCCCATTGTTTGTTTTTGTCAGGTTTGTCAAAGATCAGATGGTTGTAGGTATATAGTGCTATTTCTGAGGTCTCTGTTCTGTTCCATTGGTCTATATCTCTGTTTTGGTACCAATACCATGCTGTTTTGGTTACTGTAACCTTGTAGTATGGTTTGAAGTCAGGTAGTGTGATGCCTCCAACTTTGTTCTTTTTGCTTAGGATTGTCTTGGCAATGTGGGCTCTTTTTTGGTTCCATATGAACTGTAAAGTAGTTTTTTCCAATTCTGTGAAGAAAGTCATTGGTAGCTTGATGGGAATGGCACTGAATCTATAAATTACCTTGGGTAGTATGGCCATTTTCCATTTTCTTTTTTTTTTTTTTATTATACTTTAAGTTCTAGGGTACATGTACATAACGTGCAGGTTTGTTACATATGTATACTTATGCCATGTTGGTGTGCTGCACCCATCAACTCTTCAGCAGCCATCAATTCATCATTTATATCAGGTATAACTCCCCAGTGAATCCCTCTCCCCTCCCCCCTCCCCATGATAGGCCCCAGTGTGTGATGTTCCCCTTCCTGAGTCCAAGTGATCTCATTGTTCAGTTCCCACCTGTGAGTGAGAACATGCGGTGTTTGGTTTTCTGTTCTTGTGATAGTTTGCTAAGAATGATGGTTTCCAGCTGCATCCATGTCCCTACAAAGGACGCAAACTCATCCCTTTTTATGGCTGCATAGTATTCCATGGTGTATATGTGCCACATTTTCTTAATCCAGTCTGTCACAGTGGACATTTGGGTTGATTCCAAGTCTTTGCTATTGTGAATAGTGCCGCAATAAACATACGTGTGCATGTGTCTTTGTAATAGAATAATTTATAATCCTTTGGGTATATACCCAGTAGTGGGATGGCTGGGTCATATGGTACATCTAGTTCTAGATCCTTGAGGAATTGCCATACTGTTTTCCATAATGGTTGAACTAGTATACAGTCCCACCAACAGTATAAAAGTGTTCCTATTTCTCCACATCCTCTCCAACACCTGTTGTTTCCTGATTTTTTAATGATTGCCATTCTAACTGGTGTGAGATAGTATCTCATTGTGGTTTTGATTTGCATTTCTCTGATGGCGAGTGATAATGAGCATTTTTTCATGTGTCTGTTGGCTGTATGAATGTCTTCTTTTGAGAAATGTCTGTTCATATACTTGGCCCACTTTTTGATGGGGTTGTTTGTTTTTTTCTTGTATATTTGTTTGAGTTCCTTGTAGATTCTGGATATTAGCCCTTTGTCAGATGAGTAGATTGCAAAAATTTTCTCCCATTCTGTGGGTTGCCTGTTCACTCTGATGGTAGTTTCTTTTGCTGTGCAGAAGCTCTTTAGTTTAATTAGATCCCATTTGTTAATTTTGGCTTTTGCTGCTGTTGCTTTTGGTGTTTTAGACATGAAGTCCTTGCCCATGCCTATGTCCTGAATGGTACTACCTAGATTTTCTTCTAGGGTTTTTATGGTATTAGGTCTAATATTTAAGTCTCTAATCCATCTTGAATTAATTTTCGTATAAGGAGTAAGGAAAGGATCCAGTTTCAGCTTTCTCCTTATGGCTACCCAATTTTCCCAGCACCATTTATTAAATAGGGAATCCTTTCCCCATTTCTTGTTTCTCTCAGGTTTGTCAAAGATCAGATGGCTGTAGATGTGTGGTATTATTTCTGAGGACTCCGTTCTGTTCCATTGGTCTATATCTCTGTTTTGGTACCAGTACCATGCTGTTTTGGTTACTGTAGCCTTGTAGTATAGTTTGAAGTCAGGTAGCGTGACGCCTCCAGCTTTGTCCTTTTGACTTAGGATTGTCTTGGCAATGCGGGCTCTTTTTTGGTTCCATATGAACTTTAAAGCAGTTTTTTCCAATTCTGTGAAGAAAGTCATTGGTAGCTTGATGGGGATGGCATTGAATCTATAAATAACCTTGGCCATACTGCCCAAGGTT
>NC_045446.1:52670230-52871588 GCF_002776525.5 Piliocolobus tephrosceles | reverse complement strand
CAGCTTTTCTGCCCTGCTTTTTCCCCATCTTTGTGGTTTTATCTGCCTCTGGTCTTTGATGATGGTGACGTACTGATGGGGTTTTGGTATAGGTGTTCTTCCTCTTTGATAGTTTTCCTTCTAATAGTCAGGACCTTCAGCTGTAGGTCTGTTGGAGATTGCCTGAGGTCCACTCCAGACCCTGTTTGCCTGGGTATCAGCAACAGAGGTTGCAGAAGATACAATATTGCTGAACAGCGAGTGTACCTGTCTGATTCTTACTTTGGGAGCTTCCTCTCAGGGGTGTACTCCACCCTGTGAGGTGTGGGGTGTCAGACTGACCCTAGTAGGGGATGTCTCCCAGTTAGGCTACTCAGGGGTCAGGGACCCACTTGAGCAGGCAGTCTGTCCCTTCTCAGATCTCAACCTCCGTGTTGGGAGATCCACTGCTCTCTTCAAAGCTGTCAGACAGAGTCGTTCGCGTCTGCACAGGCCTCTGCTGCTTCCCCTGTTATTTTTTAGCTGTACCCTGTCCCCAGAGGCGGAGTCTACAGAGACAGGCAGGTTTCCTTGAGCTGCTGTGAGCTCCACCCAGTTCAAGCTTCCCAGCGGCTTTGTTTACCTACTTAAGCCTCAGCAATGGCGGGCGCCCCTCCCCCAGCCTCGCTGCTGCTTTGCGGTTAGATTGCGGCAGACTGCTGTGTTAGCAAGGAGGGAGGCTCTGTGGGCGTGGGACCCTCCCAGCCAGCTGTGGGGTATATTCTCCTGGTGTGCCCGTTTGCTTACAGCGCAGTATTGGGGTGGGAGTTACCCGATTTTCCAGGTGTTGTGTGTCTCAGTTCCCCTGGCTAGGAAAAGGGATTCCCTTCCCCCTTGCGCTTCCCAGGTGAGGCGATGCCTTGCCCTGCTTCAGCTCTCGCTGGTCGGGCTGCAGCAGCTGACCAGCACCGATTGTCCGGCACTCCCTAGTGAGATGACCCCAGTACCTCAGTTGAAAATGCAGAAATCACCGGTCTTCTGTGTCGCTCGCGCTGGGAGTTGGAGACTGGAGCTGTTCCCATTCCGGCCATTTTCATGATATTGATTCTTCCTATCCATGAGCGTGGAATGTTCTTCCATTCAATTATTTGTCTATGAGTCTTATAATCCCCACCAGATCATGAGTTCGTGGAAGGTGGGGCCATGATTCATCTCAGAATTTGCCACAGCATTTGCCACAGCACTTAACACCTAGTGTATGGTAAGTATTTACTGGCTTAATTTGTTAAGTCTCTAAGTAAATTAATGTATTTGCCAAACTGACTATTGGACTACTTGAAATTCACTGAGCTCAGAGCAGCTAAACCTTGAAAGCAGCTAAACCTTGAAAGTAGATTAAAATCACCAGGAGACCTGGCTCACCTAGGTCTCATTCTGATCCAGTCAAAGGTTGTCATTATGTACAGCAACCTTGCTTTTTGTCCCTGGGGAGCACTCCAGGCTAACCCGTCCCACTGGCACCAAAGCCCTTTTCCCATCATTCCCACCACACCCTGGAAGGTTAGAACATGTCATTATCCTCCCTCATATGTCAGTCCACAAGATGCCAGGTAGACCCCTAACCTTCCTTGCAGTGATAACAAGATAACATAGTGACAAAGTACTTTCAACTTCACAGGTTCCATTCACCCTGTAGTTATGGCTATTCCCTTGCCCAGAAGCCACCATCAGGGGGCTCCAGCATGTCTCTGAAACCTGGCTGTTCAGTAAGTCTATGGGAAAGACTGGAGGAAAACTCCAAAGTCTTGATTTCCAGTCCCAAGGCACAGAAATACTGGACAATCCCAAATGACCCCCTTACCCAAGAGCACAGCCGGGGAGGGTCCCAGGTCCCAATGAGGAACAAGTGCTTGTCTTGTCCCTGCAGATTTGAGAATCCTTGGGTGAGAATTATGTGGATTTCAAGGTTTCTAGGCAGGGCAGGGAAGGAGGACTGGAAAATCAGAGCTGGTAGTTCAAATTTTTAGTCAGATCTCATTACTTTCTCCCAAGGCAAGCAACCAGAAATCATACACTAGCTCCACTATATTATGGCTTAGTAGTATTAGTGTCAACATTAACGTTGCAGAAAAATACAAGTGCAATTTATTGAGCACATGATCTACAACAGGCATTGTACTTTATTCTCTGTACATGGTATCAGTTGACCCTCACGTTGCCCCTGTGAAGAATTATGATTATTAGTAAACTAAAATTCAGGAGAATAAGTGATATCCCAAGGTCACGTGGCTTCTAAATGCCAGACAGTCCAAAGCAGAGTGGAGCACATGAGCAAAGACACAGAGACAGGGAAAGCAAAGTATTCACAGCATCCTACAAGCAGTTGGGTATTCTTGGAGAATAAAACAAGAAGGACATAGAGAGAAAGTTTGCCTATTACAACACAGAATATACTGTTAGGCTAATGACAGATCATGCAAATGACTGAAAGGCTTTGAAGAGTTTTAAACAGGAGAGTGACATGCCAGACTTATGTTTTAGGAACTGTGGCAGAGAATAGATTGGGAAAAATAAGACTGAAGGCAGAAAGACCAGATGGAAACTGTTGAAGTCATAAAGAAATGATGACAGCTTTGTGCCTTCTCCATCCCTTTTATATGGAGGGACAGTGCTGGAATAGAAAAATGTTTAGGTGGTAAAATCAGCGGGTCTTGGTGAAGTATTACATAAAGTGTCAGCATATGACATCTCCAGCCTATTCTCCCATGCATTGGACCCACATATACGATCATCTTGTAAATGACCCATGAGTATTACATCAAATTGTGCAGAGAACACATGAATGAACAAAGCAAAGTTTCTGATGACCTTCTTGTTGGAGCAGACAATACCAAATAAACAAGAAAAATATCCAACAGAGATAAGTGTTATGCAGACAATTAAAATATGGTGATGTGATAGGGATTGGGCTCCTTTAGAATGAGTGGTCAGGGAAACCTCTCTGAGGAGATGTCATTTAGACTTTCTAAGGCCACGTGAAAATCAGGGAAAGAAGTGGTTTATTGGGTTGAAAGAATCCAAAGCAGGCCAGTGAAGCTGGAATAGAATGGGCAAAGGAGAAAACGGAATAAGGCAAGATCAGAGAGATTGGCCAGTGGCCAGATCACACAAGACTTTGGAAGTAAGGTTTGGGAACCTAGATTTTATTTGAAGTATCATGGGAAGCTGGTGGAAGGTCTTAATCAAGGGAATGACCTTATCTAATGTAAGTTGCTAAGTGATCTCCCTGACTTCTATATGAAAAATGAAGGCAGGGGAATAGTGAAAGCAGGAAGACTTTTGTAGTTGTTCCACTGAGAAATGATGGTGGTCTGGAGCAAAGTAAATGGATTACAGACCTGTTCTTGTAAAGTGGAAGGTGAGAGAGATGAATCAAGGGTGACTCTATATTTTGGCTTGGGCAACAAGAATGGAGAAGCCATGGAGGAGCAATGTGACAGGGAGAAATCAAGAGTTTGTTTTGGACGTGTGGAGCTTAAGATGTCTACTAGAGACCCAAGGGAATATGCCAAGTAGGCAGTTGGAAATACAAGTCTGGAATTCAGGAGAGAAACTGTGTATAGAAATGCACATTTCAGAATGATCAGCCTATAGTTGGTATTTAAAGTCAGAACACCAGCTGAGATTTCTTACTGAGTAAGAAAGAGCAGAGATGAGGCTGAGAAGTGAGCTCTGAGACATTCAAATATTTGGAAGTCAGAAAAAAAAAGAGGAGCTGGAGAAGAAGATAAGATGGAACAGCCAATGGGGTGAAAAGAAGTCAAAGACTTCTGCAATGTCCCCATAACCAAATGAAGAAAGTGGTCAAGAAAGGGAAAGGAACCAATTCTGTCAAATACCACCAAAAGTTCAAGTTGTAAGAGGACTGAGAACCAACCATCATATTTTACAAGATGGATGCTATTAACGCATATGGAAGCAGATCTCAGGGGATTGGCAAGGACAAAGTTCAATAAGAGCAAATCAAAGGGAGAAAGGAGGTAAGGAAATGGCCTCAATGTCCTTAGGAGGAAAAACCACATGCCAGGGGTGAGCACTCAGGGGTGGTATAGGGCTTGAGGAAGGTGGTGAAGGCTAAGGCAAGTAATGAGCTCTTGAAGGAGCAGCGAGTCGCAGTGGCACAGTATGTGTAATCTACATTTCTTCTAGCAGCAGCAGCAGCCCAGAAGTAGGAGCTGAGAAGACAGAAGTCTCATAGATCCAGAGTTAGTTTTCTGATGGATGAGTCCAGCCATAGGAGAGAAAGTGAGGTAACCCAGAGTTCTGACAAGGAAGTGGCTCAGATAATTAACTATGGGAGTGCACAAAGAAAAATATGCAGGGCAGTACTTGTGGGCTGGGACAAAAAGAGGAGCCAAGGACTAGAGGACTGCTTGTGGAGGAAGAACAGGCAGGGGAGGAATGAGTAATAAGAGAGCTGAATAAAAAGCTGGTCGGAAGGGGAGATTAAGGTAACAAGACCATGAGAAGGTCCTTAGCTAACTGGGAAATCAGTCCTGGAGCCACACTGGCAGCAGCTCCATCTTCGCCAAGAACAGGTCAGTACCAAGACTTGTCACCAGAGCAGTCCTACTCCATTCATTGCACTTCCAGAGACTGACGATGCCAGGTGAGCTAACCATGCCTTTCACAACAGGTGGGTCCTGGGCTAGCTCTGCAGCAGGGTGTGTGCTCATTGTAGGTAAGACCTGCCTGCAGGGCTGGAGGGGATCTGCACCACACTTCAGAACATCACGTTGTACATTCTTCCAAAGCAATGAACCCTTGTGTTTTCAGTGTTCCTAGAGATGCAAGCTTGGGTCCATGAACAATCTAAGAAAATCCTGGACTCAGAAATGCTTCTTCTTTTACACAGATGAGGTAGTGTTTTTGACCCAAATTATCTCCATTATGATGAACACCTTCCCTCAGACCTTAGTGCAAATAGATAAGCCCACTCCTCCACACATGCCCTGGCATACCTGGCCCCTACATAGAAGGCAGCTTTATTTCAAGGTAAAACCCTACTACACTGATATTTTTTTCTACTGTGTTGTGAGATACTGGGGAGAAATTGGGGATAGGAATAGTGCACCTCTTCCATGGCACATAATAAGCACTCAGTAAATATTTTGTATTGTAATGAATGAATGGATACAATTTAGAAAAGAGGGAAACAGAAAAGAGAAGCAAAAAGAAAGAGGTACCAAAACTTTTGGAAAAAAAAATTTAAAGTTTTTTGTTTTTTGAGACAGAGTCTTGCTCTGTCACCAGGCAGGAGTGCAGTGATGCAATCTCGGCTCACTGCAACCTCCGCCTCCTGGGTTCAAACGATTCTCCTGCCTCAGCCTCCCGAGTAGTGGGGACTACAGGTGCATGCCACCACACTCAGCTATTTTTTTTTTTTTTTTTTGTATTTTTAGAAGAGATGAGGTTTCACCACGTTGGCCAGGATGGTCTCGATATCCTGACCTCATGATCTGCCCGCCTCGGGCTCCTAAAATGCCGGGATAACAGGCATGGGCCACCGTGCCCAGTCAAAACATAGTGATTTTTACATTTGCCAAAAATCCCTCTTTGTAAACTATCAATGAACAATTTTTTACTATTCACTTAACTATTTCCTATAAATAAACACAGCCACACTGAGGATTATTACTTTTTTAAAAAATCTTTTTTTTTTTTTATTTGAGGCAGAGTCTTGCTTTGTTCCCCATGCCAAAGTGCACTGGTACAATCACAGCTCACTGCAACCACCGCCTCTCACATTCAAGCAATTCTTGTGATAGCCTCCAAAGAAGCTTGGATTACAGGCATGCACCACCCACCTGACTAATTTTTGTATTTTTAGTAAAGACAGGGTTTTGCCATGTTGTCCAGGCTGGTCTGAAACTCCCAGCCTCAAGCAATCTGCCCACCTGGACCTCCCAAAGTGCTGGGATTACAGGAGTGAGTCACCATGGCTGGACTTAAAAACTTTTTGCTAGAAAGGTGGTCAACTAACATTAGTATTTTCTGCTTTTACTCAAAACGGAGGTCAGCTGCCATTGCTTTATCTATATTAGCTGACAATTCAGTGTTAACACCTCAAGAGATATAAAACAATATAAATGTTCATCAATGGATACATAAATAAAATGTGGCATATAAATATAAAGGAATACGATTCATCCTGAAAAAAGGCAAGCCTGTTATTTGCTGCAACATGGATGGATCTAGAGAACATTATGCTACATGAAATAAGTCAAGTGCAGAAAGACAATCACTTATATGTGGAATCTAAAATAGTCAAACTCATAGAAACAGGGAGTAGAATGGTGGCTGTCAGGGGCATGGTGGAAAGGGGGAAATGAGGAGGTGATGGCCAAAGGGTACAAAGTTTCAGCTATGGAAGATAAATAAGTTCTAGAAATCTACTACATAGCATAGTGCATATAGTCAACAATACTTTATTATATACTTACAATTTTCTTTTTTCTTTTTTAAAATTTTTACAGAGTTGGGGGTAGAAGTGCAGTTTTGTTTCATGGATATATTGTGTTGTTGTGAAGTTTGAGCTTTTAGTGTACCCATCACCCACACAGTGTACACTGTACCTAAAAGGCAATTTTTATCCCTCACCCCCTACATTCCACTCTATGGCCATGTGTACACATTGTTTAGTTTCCACTTATAAGTGAGAATGCATGGCATTTACTTTCTGTTTCCATTCATGTTGCTGCAAAAGACATGATTTCATTTTTTTTACAGATGAGTAATATTCTGTGGTGTGTGTATATGCTATATACACTCTGCTATATACATATATTCCGTATGTATATAGCATATACACACACACCACATTTTCTTTATCCAATCATCTGTTGGTGGACACTTTATGTTAATTCTATGACTTTCCTATTGTGAATAGTGCTGCAATAAATATACGATTGCAGGTGTCCTTTTCTATAATGATTTCTTTTCCTTTGGTAGATACTCTGTAGTGGAATTGCTAGAGCTAATGATAGTTCTATTTTTAGCTCTTTGCAAAATCTCCATACTGTTTTCCACAGAGGGTATACTAATTTACATTCTCACCAACAGTGAGTAAATGTTATATTTTCTCTGCATCCTCGCCAACATGTTTTTTTTTTTTTTTGACTTTTTAATAATAGCCATTCTGATTAATGTAAGATGGTATCTCATTGTGGTTTCATTAAAATGACCTTAAAGCAATCTACAAGTTCAGTGTGATTCCTATCAAATTACCAATGTCATTTTTTGCAGAATTAGAAAAGACAGTTCTAAAATGCATATGGAGCCCAAAAAAGAGCCCAAATAGCCAAAGAAATTCTAAGCAAAAAGAACAAAGCAGAGGAACCACATTACCTGACTTCAAATTATATTACAAGACAATAGTAACCAAAATAACATGGTACTGGTATAAAAACAGACACATAGATCTATGGAACAGAACAAAAAACTCAGAAATGAAGACACATACCTACAACCAACTGATCTTTGACAAAGTCAACAAGAATATCCATGGGGGAAAGGATACCCTATTCAATAAATAGTGCTGAGAAAACTGAATAGCCACATGCAGAATAATGAAACTGGACCCGTAACTTTCACCATATGCAAAAATTAACTCAAGATGAATTAGTGACTTAAACATAAGACCTGAAATTATGAAAATCCTAGAAGAAAATGTAGAAAAAAATGCTTCTGGACGTTGGCCTAGGCAAAGAATTTATGACTAAGACCTCAAAAGTAAACGTAACAAAAACAAAAATAGGCAAATGGGACTTACTTAAACTAAAAAGCTTCTGCACAGCAAAAGAAATAATCAACAGACTAAAGAGACAACCTACAGAATGGGAGAAGAAATAATTATTTCTTCAGTCATAACCACCTCCTTGCTTTTCAGAAAGAGGAAAGAGAAGAAAACAAAAATAGGTAAATGGCAAAAAAATAATAATAATAATAAAGGCAAATGGGACTTAACGCACAGCAAAAGAAATAATCAACAGAGTAAAGAGACAACCTATAGAATGGGAGAAAAATATTTGCAAACTATGTGTCTGACAAAGGACTAATATCCAAACTGTATATGGAACCCAACCAACTCAACAGGAAGAAAACAACCCCAGCAAAAAATGAGCAAAGGACATGAACAGTTTTCAAAAGAAGACAATCAAATGGACAAAGAAACATGAAAAAATGCTCAGCATCATTAATTATCAGAGAAATGAAAATATATATATATAATTTTCTAAGATGGTAGATCTCATGTTGTGCTTTTACCACACACAAAAAATAATAATTACAAAGGGGGGCTGGATAAAACTTTAGGAGGTAGATGAATATGTCTATGGCCTTAAAGGGTAATCGTTTCACAAGTCAATACTTATCTGCAAGCTCATGGAGTTATATACCTTAAGTATATGTAACTTTTTACATGACAATCATAACTCTACAAAGTGATTTGAAAAAAATAATAAACTGATGTTTCTCCATTTCCTCAGCATATTTTATAAATTTTATAACAAAAATACATGCTAAAATTCAAAGTTATGTTTGTATGTGTATGCTTGTGTGCCATTTTTTTTATTTTCTTAATGCAAAATAATACAACTATAAAAACTGAAAAACTCTGCTTTAAAATTTAGATTAGCTCATATTCCTGGGTAATTTCTATGATTAAACCTTTTCTTTTGTCTTGGTTTTTACTTTCACTGAAGGCTCTTTAAAAATATTAGTATCATGTCCATTTTTTAAGAAAAAGGATGGATTCAGTTTTGTCTGAATATATTTTATCTCATTTTTTGCAATTTGATAAAAACATATTTTTCCTCTAGCTATTATCACAAGAATGGTAGACATTATACCTGAGTCTTCATTTTTGTCTTCTATAAGGCTCACAGTCTCCAAAACATTTTTAGGAGTCACATGAGTTTCATCACCAGCATTCAGCATGTTACAAAATACCCTCTAAGCCCCTTTCAGCCATGACCTACTTCTTCCAGGCAAACTCAAACCCAGAGGCTGTTCCTCCAAATCTTCTCTTTCTGAAAAGCAAGGAGGTGGCTACCGCTGAAGAAATAAAGAAATCTTCTGCCTGACTGGCTTCCTTTTGGGTGCCCATATGGCTTCTGATTCTCTGGGAGAATCTGAAGTTGCTCTGAGGAAGATGGCTGTACCGTCAAACTTTTCTCCACTTAAGATCTCTGCCCAACTTCTGCAGAATCACTGAAATGGTGAATTCCTTCTCCACTTCCACCCCTGACATATTTGGGAGTTGCTAAAGACAAATAACTGCAGTGACTACTGTGACTATTGGGAATAAGCCCTGATTTTAGAGGGGAAAAAAGAGGGGCTTTTGAGTTAGAAAAATCTCTTGACTGTGATCAAAACTGCTGCCCATTTTTTTCAGGGCTTATCATGCCTATTTGAGAAGCCCTCTTATCTTTCAGACTCTCCACCCAAAATTCACCTTCTGAGTTACATGTTTTCAATTCAAGCACAGATGGACTGGATGACAAAGGAGGCTCTATGTTATGAGGACAGCTGTTTATTTCAGGGAGGGCAGCTCCTAATACAAGGCCTACAATGATTTCCTTGTGTGCCTTTTTTTGCTTTTGGAATTTGCTAGAATCTCATCATCAAAACAGTATGAAGCAGTTTTAAGATCTTCATTGCAATTATCTCTGGAAATGTTGGTTACCTGGTGTTCACTGTCTTTACTGCAGCAGACAAGCATATATAAATACATATACAGCTCTTTCAGCCTCATCTTGGTTTTACTTTTCTTGAGAGAAATGGGATTTCTGCAAAATCTTTTATAAGTTAAGCCTGACAATGAGTCTTAACTTTTTAAATGTGCTTTTCTCTTCTTTTCTTTCTTGTCAATAATGGACAAGAATGAACACGAAGGAGAAAAAGCTTGATTGTGATGAATGTCTTTTTGGTAGCTTTGATTTTGCCTAGATCCTTTTTGTCATGTTTAGGATGTTTTTAGAAGTTTTATTATTTTTATAAAGTGAGGCATTGGGATGTTTGAGATTTTTTCAAAACATTCATGTTTTCTGAATATAGTGTCATGTCTTCATTTTTCTTACATAGATGAAGCATATTTTGATGATCCATGTGATTTTCTAGCTTTATCTTTTATTTGATGGTAATTTGTTCTTAATTTTTCTTTACAGACATCAGAGTTTTCAAACTGGTGCTTATCTGCTTGCAACTGATGATACTTAAAACAAGACAGACTACAGCAAGCTTAATTCTTCCATATAATAAACATTTAAGGGGTCACTATATGCACACAGTCCTATACTACATGTCATCTATTGTAATATCTTAAGGAATTTAGTTGGGGAAGGAAAAGATATAGGTCCTTGGAAGAAAAAATCAAGACAATATGTCAGCAATTACGTAACAGGTGGTCAGATCAAAGATGGCTATAACTAAAAGTAAATCTATATTATTTTAGTAACATTACACATAGTGCAACAATTTGACTGTAATACAAGTAGTACTGGAAATGTCTAGCGAAACTGTAAGATGATTCAGCTGTAACTAGGAGTGACAAGATGTACTTTAGCTAGAAATGGTAACTTTCTTAAGCATATGCTCCCCAAACAAAGTACAGAATGTGATGTGATTTTTTTTTTCTTTTACAGAGGGTGTCTCACTATATTGCTGGCTGGGCTCAAGCAATCCACCCACCTCAGCTTCCCAAGTAGCTGGGAAGTACAGGCGTGTACCACGGTCAAATCATAAACAGCTTACAATTTGACTTTTAAGCAGAATTTCTTTTAAGTTTCTGTTGCCAAGTTGCCAACTTAGTGAATTTTAAAGAAGAGAATGCTTATGTTTGATGAAAGTATCATCTCATCAAAAAGGTATATAATGTTTTGAGTAGCAAAGCAGAGAATCAATTATGAAACTTCATCTAGGGACCATGTCTAGGAGAAAAACCTTTTTCAAACTACAGACACAAGTCACGAAAAATTAAGGGAGCCAATTTACAATAACAGCTGTATCTGTCTAATAACATATCATAAAACCAACAAAGCCATGTTCTGCTTATAAGGTACAAGTAAATATCTACATAAACTTTTCCCTAAGAACTGTATATTATCCATAATAGCAATTTACATTTGTATAGTATGTTTCTGCTTTCAAAATGTTTTCACATTCCATAGCAATAAATGAAAAAGAATGTTGTGCAGTGTGCCCGATGCAGCTGTAGTGTAAATTGAGGGAGAAAATGTCCGGACCATTAGGCAGTGGTTGCAGTTCAGGATAGCTCTGTCTTTGGCACGTTGTGCTGTGTGAAGATAAACCCCAGACTATGAAGCTGGGTTCCAATCAAAACAAAATCAAACAAGGCTGACAAGACCAACTAAAAGACAAGGCAAGAGAAGCATATCCTGATATGATTTGAATCACACTTCTAACCACTGACCTACACAATACCAGGGAAGGAATAAAAATAGAACATAAGTCTGGTTCCACCAGTTAATTTAAATTGCTTATAATTTCACCTTTAAATCGGCCACTCCAACTCATCAGGGTTGGCAACAAAGAAAGTGTGATTTACAAAAAGAACCTAGTAGAAAGGAGAGAGAAAAAAGCTATGCACTGACATACTAAGCCAGGTGGAATCACTCTATACAAAGGTAAACAGAACTGATCCCAGAAAACAACAACAAAAAAAAACCTGTGAAGTGAAGGCGGCTAAGGCGACCTTCCTTCAGGAGTCACTACTTTCTTAGGCTCTTTCTTACTTGTCTATCCTCCTATTTTCTCTGGTCCTCCCCACCCCAACCCCAGTCATCCACACTTCCCACTTCCAGGCCTTGGAAACAGGAAAAGATCTTCAGTGTGAATCAATTGAGGTCAGATATTCCTAACAAGAACTTAAAACATTGAATCAGATGTCCGGAAATGAACTCAGAAGTCTTTTTCCCCCTAATGTTTCGCCCTCTGCATCAATTCTCTTATAATAATTCCTACACATGGAGCCCAGACTCTGAATAAACACCTTCCCTGACTGTAAATCAAGGCCTCCTGGGGCAGAACATTCCATTTCTGGATTGTTCTAATCATTAAAATCTTCTCAGTCGTGCTAACCAAAATTAGCCCCCTACAGTCTCTCCTCACTTGAGAAACATAAAACAAGTCCTTCTCCTCCTGGCAGCCTTTCACTTTGTTTGAAGGCAGCTGTCCTCCCCACCAAGTGCTATGTCCCTGCAGTTTAAATATGCCCAACTGGCCCTCATAGGACAGGATTTATAGGCTCCTAACCATCTTGGTCATCCTCTCTTGAACATATTGCTGTTCAACAAAGTCACTGTTCAAAAATGTCACCCAGAATAGAACATAATATTGCAAGAATGGCCTATATATGGAATGAAAGCCTTTGTCCACTGTTGAAAGAACACAAGGATCACAAAAACAAGAGAAGGGTTTGTGGTGGTGTTGTGTTATCAGAGGGTTTTCTCATATGGGAGTAGGAAGGAGGGCTTCACCATGTTTTTCGTTCTGTGATTCTGGAATTAAATTTTTAAAAAATAAAAATGAGAGTTGGCTTTCAAGGTTTTCCGCTGGGGATTTTTGAAGAAACAAATGAATAAGATACAGCCTTGAAAGAGTCCACATACCATTGCCTGCCCATTGTCCTCACCCCGTGTGCACTGCAATCTCATGGGGCTTTTGGATGAGGCAGTCTTATTTGAGCCTTCTTTTAGAGTAACTGGTTGGGCATAAAGTACCCACAGAAGATGAGCTTGACCTGGCTCCAGAATAGTTGTTTATTCCCCGGAACAGCAAAAGTGTTTCCTACCCTGACATTGCCCCCCACCCTCCAACCACATCAGCCTGGCTCTTGTACACTGGGTGCCCTCTTCCCAGTCCTCCCTGCTCCTCAGAACGACAGACTTCTCTCTCTGCCCAGATACCCAGTCACTACACATCTAGTATCCAGTCTCTTGGACCCTGAGGGCTTAGAAATAAAGTGTGGGCTTCTCCAGTCTCCCTGCGGACTGGGAGCGCCAGAACACAGAGCAGCTGCCTCCTTTCCCGAGAATCCCGAGCATCTTGCCTTCATTCTCTTTGCCTTAATATCTGTTTGGTGCTGAAGGGCTGGGAGGTTTGTAGCCACGATCCTGTGATTAAGGATACCAGAGCTGAAGCTGTGCAGCTTCACCAGACTGCCCTTTACAGACTTGCAGAACAGAAGTGTTGGGGAGCATTCCTTTTACGGGTGACAGAATGCAGGAAACCCAGAAAGTAAACTGACTCATTCGAGATGACAGAGGACCATAGTCATAGAGGAAGGACTATCTCGATTGCAAGATCAGCGCCCCTTTCGCTGGAGGGCGCAATAATAGATGATATTATTAATTAATATCATCTAAATACTTTCTGTGTATTTTAAGAAGTGGTTTTGGCTCTATCTATTCCATTTATTATTTTAACATAGATGGTCCCTAAAAATAAAACGCCCACCCCACTTAGGTACAGCAGATCTTCCCTTCGATGCCTAACTGCATATGCAAAAGCTGGCCTCACCACATCTTCTTCCTGCAGAGGGCGAGGACTCGCAGGACAGAACTTGGTTTCCTTCCATTCTCTGCTCCTCCGGAGGGCTTGGGCTCGCTAGGTGTAGAACAAGGAGAAAGGGGTAGAGGGGCAGAGTTGGGTCGAACCCCAGCGAGGGACCCGGCCTTCCCTGGAGGAGAAGATCGCACTCGCGCCAGGGGTATGGACTCACTCAGGGCGCGCTTGGGCGGAGAAGCAGCCTCTGCTCCAAGCCTTCCGCTGCGGCGCCTAAACAGGCCCTGTGGCCCAGTGGCCCGCAAGCCACGCCCTCCGTACAGGCCCCGCCCCCGTTTCGCCATTATCCGGTGCTGTCCGCTCTTCCACCAGTTCCTGCCCCTACCCCTTCCTCCCACGCATCAGCACCCGAGCAGCCCCACCTGCTAAGCCACGCCCCCTGTCCCGTGCTGTCTTGCACTCCCAGGTGCCCCACGCTTTCCCACCCTCCCAGTCAACCGGCGCAGGGAGCCTCATCATTATTAGTGCATGGACAATCACATGTGATTGAGCTAACATGCAGTATCTACCAGGTGCCAGGTG
The DNA here is from genome assembly GCF_002776525.5 of Piliocolobus tephrosceles. NCBI lineage: Eukaryota > Metazoa > Chordata > Mammalia > Primates > Cercopithecidae > Piliocolobus > Piliocolobus tephrosceles. The sequence continues at coordinate 52,857,464 of NC_045446.1, read as the reverse complement.
CCAGGCTTCGTCCTAAATGTTCTACCAGGTACCAGGTGCCAGGCTTCGTCCTAAGTGTTCTACACATAAACGTTAAGTTACCAGTATTGTGCTTATTTTACAATTGGGAAACAGACACAGGGTGGTTAAAAAGTTTAAGACTTTTGGCTGGGCGTGGTGGCTCACGCCTGTAATCCCAACACTTTGGGAGGCCGAGGTGGGCGGATCACGAGGTCAGAAGATCGAGACCATCCTGGCTAACATGGTGAGCCCCCATCTCTACTAAAAATACAGAAAATTAGCTGGGCGTGGTGGCGGGCGCCTGTAGTCCCAACTAGTCGTGAGGCTGAGGCAGGAGAATGGCGTGAACCCGGGAGGCAGAGCTTGCAGTGAGCTGAGATCAGGCCGCTGCACTCTAGCCTGGGCGGCAGAGCGAGACTCCGTCTCAAAACAAAACAAAGCAAAAAAAAGTTTAAGACTTTTTAAAAATGAAATGTGGTATATCCATACAATGGAATATTATTCAACAATAAAAAGAAACTACTGAGGCACTCAGTAACATGGATCCTCAAAAACACCATGCTACGTGAAAGAAGCCAGACACAAAAGAGAACACACTAATTCCATTTATATGAAAAGCTAGGAAAGGCAAAACTCTAGTGACAGAAAACAGAGTAGAAGTTGCCTAGGGCCAGAGGTGGGGCAGAAAAGAACTTTTTGGAGCAATGGAACTGTTCCAAAACTTGATTATGATGGAGGTTGTACACATCCCCAGTGCACATTTACCCAAACTCATTAAGGAGTACACTTAAAATGGGTGATTTCTGTGGTAGGCTGTGTATACCTCAACACACTGCAAATAATAATTATTACAAGAGGGAAGAGGAACAAAAGGGAATCCTGGGAACATCAAGGATGAGTAGACAATGAGACAACAGGAAAGGAGGAGAGGAGGAGTCAGAGAAATGGAAGAAGGAAGACAGCACAGATGCCAAGTGAGATGCCAGCACCTGGTGCATTGTAGATGTGGGATAACGACTTGCTGAATGCATGGTGGAGCCGTGTCCAGAGGAGGGAAGTGGTCAACAGGCCACGGAGAAGTCATGGAGGATGAGAGCTCTAAAGAGGCCACTGGAGGCCGGGCGTGGTGGCTCACGCCTGTAATCCCAGCAGTTTGGGAGGCCGAAGCAGGTGGATCACCTGAGTTCAGGAGTTCAAGACCAGCCTAGCCAACATGGTGAAATCCAATCTCTACTAACAATACAAAAAAATTAGCCGGGCATGGTGGTGCATGGCTGTAATCCCAGCTACTCAGGAGGCTGAGGCAGAAGAATCGCTTGAACCCGGGAGGCAGAGGTTGCAGTGAGTCAAGATCGTGCCACTGCACTCTAACCTGGCCAGGTGACAGAGTGAGACTCCATCTCAAATAAATAAATAAATAAATAAGTTAATTTAATAGAGTTCATTTGTATGAAAATATTTTGAAATATTTTTAATAATACTTCACCCATGGCTTCCAAAAGGGAGTTAATAATGATCTATCCAGCGTTCTCATCTTTTGAGATACAGGCTCATGGCCCTGGAAGGGTGGCAATCATAGAAGATATGTCCTCTGCCGTGTGAAGTTTCTGATACTGCTTTACATGGGTATGATTAGCAGTGTACTGTGGTATTCAGCGAAGCTGGCTGACAGCGTAAGCATTCCAAAGTTCATGCTCTGGCCTGGAGGACCTGAGTCACAATGACTGACGCAAGATGGTATTGCCCGTCAGTTATGGGCTGGTGGGCTGATTAATGGTCTCAGCATGAAGCTTTGGGTCTCTAACCCTGACAGATCATTAGCTCCCAGCAAATGTCCAGCCTCTGAAGGTCACGGTTATTATTACAAACCAATAGATACGTGAATTACATAAAACAAAGCAAATGGCCTTTTTATGTGCTAGGGATATTTAAAAACTAAGCTGTACATTTCCATGAATACAGAGTCTGTTTGTAGCATAAATCTTTGCTGAACTTTCACAAAGCAAAAGCAGAGACTGAAGAGCTATACTTCACTGTTAATGTCTCATTAAATTTTAACCACTGAAGTCATGGTTAAGGAGATATTTTTATTATAATCCAGCATTTTCAGGACTTTACAATCTAACTTAGTTCCACATTCTCTTTTGGTGAATTAATTATTTTTATATTGGTCTCTCACTCAAGAAATATGAATGTTTGAAGTTTGATAAAACTTAATCAGTACTTAAGGTAATTTAAATGTTAGAAAAGAGAAAATCCTCACATACAGAGTAATATATTATTATATGAGGAAACTATTAAGCCCCTATTGGGAAGAAACATTGTTCAGCCTCTGTTTCTTTGTTGAGTACAATATGTTTCAGTGAAAAATACATATAGTACCACCATAAACTGGTGGTATGTAAGGCCAGGCGCTGTGGCTCACGCCTGTAATCCCAGCCCCTTGGGAAACCAAGGCAGGCAGATTGAGCTCACGAGTTCAAAACCAGCCTGGGTAACATGGTGAGACTTTGTCTCTACTACAAGTACAAAAATTATCCAGGTGTGGTGGCCAATGCCTGTGATCCCAGCTACTCGGGAGGCTGAGGCGGGAGGCAGGAGGATCACTTGAGCCCGGGAGGCAGAGGTTGCAGTGAGCCAAGATCACGCCACTGCACTCCAGCCAGGGTGACAGAGTGAGACCCCATCTCAAAAGCAAAACAAAACAAAACAAACAAACAATCAAAAACCTTATAGTATGTGAAAAGGAAACCAAAAGCACTACTGGAATCATTGTCTATTTGTTTATTTCTACCTGGGGATCAGGGGGTTGGACTAACAAAAAGGAACAAATGAAAACAGGGCAGACTGCAACAATTCCACTAATAAGGGCCATGTTAGTTACTGGGATGGGACTGGGGATCTGAGCTCTCTGGTACTAAGGCCCAGAGGGAAACTTCATAACCAGAAGTTATGTCATTAGAAAGGGGAAAATGTGGTAGGTCCTTCAGGAAAACAAACTATTGAAATTTAGAAGCCTGTTAAAGTTTAATCATGTCCCATTCTCTTTGGCCATTAGACTGTGGTACCTTAGTGACACTTTTTACTGAATTGTAGCCCATCAAAATGAGTATGTTAAAGCCCTAACTCACAATGTGACTGTTTCTGGGACAAGGCCTTTAGGAGGGAAATAAAATTAAATGAGGTCACAAGATGGGGCCCTAAGTTGAAAGGACTGTGGCCTTATAAGATGAGGAAGAGAGATCTCTCTCTTTTCCTTTCCTATCCCGCCCCACAAATGGCCTCCTCTTGTGAACACACAGCCAGAAGGCAGCCATCGGCAAGCCAGGAAGACAGCCCTCACCAGAACTTGACCATGCTGGCACCTTGATCCCATACTTCCAGCCTCGAGAACTGTGAGAAAATAAATTTCTGTTGTTTAAGCCACCCAGTCTGTGGTATTTTGTTATGGCAGCTGAGCAAACTAATGCACGCTTAGACATAACCCACGCAGTCACCCTTAAGACATGAGTACACTGTACAGTCAGGTGTCAGGAAAACGGTCTGCTGCTGGCACTCTATATCCTTCCATGGCTTGTCAATGTAGATGACAGCAGGATCTGGTTAGGCGTCTACCTGTCCTATAAACTGCAAGATAATAATAAATACATAAATAAACAAGACTCTTTCTCTATGTCACACAGTAAAGTCATAGGTTCTCTTTAAAAAGCTATGCAGTGAGTCTATTAAATCAGTTTGTTTTTAACAAATAAAAAAGATGGGGTGTCTTACACAGATGCACAAAAAGGGAAGCTGATAAATTATGATGCTTTGACTATATCACTACAAACTTTGCTTTAGGAAATTTTGAAAAATATATGTGATATAATATCAAGTGAAAAGTTAAAGAAGACATTCTCTGATTACCATGACTTAAAAACTATAAAGATAATGTAAAAATGAAAATAATTATAATACGTGGTTGAAATGCAATTTCAATTTTTCCCTACATTTTGATTTTGTGAATATTGCAAGATGTTATTTTTTATTATTTACAATTTTAAAAAATAAATTCAAAAGCACCTGTGGGTATCTTCTGTGGAAAACTATCTTTTACTATCAAATTGACAGTGTCTTTTATTAGTTATTGAAAATTCCAATTGTAATTAAAATTTCATTTGATTGCTAGTTATGTCATTTTAAATACAGAGTCAAAAGTGACTAAATCAAGCCAACCAAATGTTTCAATTTTAATGAGATCTGAAAATTCTAAGTTAGCAAAGTATCTTCAAAAGACTTGCTCAAGTTGAATATTGTGGTAATTAGATATATTCATCTCACTATAAACATCAAGATTGTCCAATGCAAATGCAAGATAAAAAGGAGATGATATCCTTTTTTTTTTTTAAAGGAAAGCATTCAATCCTCACCAAAACCAGATCTTGATTGCTAAGTATGATTGGATAACAAAGGCCTCTTACCATTGATTCATTTATTTAGTCAATTCACATTCACTAATCACTTAAAGGACAATGATTTAAGGCACAGGCTGGAGAGCTGGATTGTCTCGGTTTAAATCTCTACTGCATCACTTACTAGAGTTCTGATCCTGTGTATTAGTCAGGATGAGATAGGTTTGCTATGATAACATGTCAAAACCCAAATCTCAGTGGCTTAAAACATCGAGGTTTATTTCTTACTCATGCTACATGTTCATGTGGAGGAGAGGGAGCTCTGCTCCACAGAATCACTCAGGAATCTAGGATTATGGAGACTGTATTGTCTTGCAACTATATATGCACTTCAACTCTTTTGAGCACCAGAGGGTCTCATATCAGCAGTTAAATGCTATGGCAGAAAAGTGGCCCATAGCACAGAAGTGACACATATCAATTCTACTCATAACTTATTGACCATTACTAGTCACAAGGCCTCCTAACTGCAAGAGGGTAGAAAAGTGATCCTCCCACATGTCTGGAAAGAGAGCAGAACCAGGGGAGGGTGAGCACTAAAAGCCTCTATGACATCTCGACCTAATTACTTAATCTCTTTGTAGTTCTATTTCTTCATTTGTAGAGTGAAGATAATAATAGTGTCTATCTGATAATGTTATTGTAAGGATTAAGTTATTATGCATAGAGCACTCTGAACTAAGTGCTAAGCAGTTGGGACAAAAAGAGGAATTAGATAGGTCTGTCCTCCTTGGAAGTTTACACACTAGTGGAGAACATAAACATACATCATAATTCAACAGGAAATCTGATTATTATCACTTGGGAAACTGCCTTAGTTCTGATTCTCCAGTAACACAGAAAGGCAGAGCAGCATGGGAACGTGGAACACATTAATTTGCAAACAATGGAATTGGGCAATTGTTGATTTGACTCTTGGCTCTGCCACTTACTGGCTATGACTTAGACAAGTAGTTTAATCTTTCTAAGCCTCAGTATCATTCTCTGTAAAAAAGTGAACTTAAAAACATTCACCTGTGGTTAATCATGAGGATTAAATATGAAACGGGTACAATATGAAACGTAGTTCAATCAACAGCCGCTACTGTTTTGAACATATTATTAGGCACTCTAGACAGAAACTGTTTCTGCTGTTTTATTTATTTCAAGACAGTAAATATGCATAGAGCCCCTCTGTGTCTACCCAGACTTACTAGGGAATATGAATTTAGCTAGCTTTTCTTATTGAGGGCACGTCAGTTTAAAACAGGAACAATAAAAAGAAAATCAAACGCAACACACAAAAACCTACATGATCCAGAACAATGTATTTTTTAATCTAACCCTCCCCGTCTTCCTGCTTCTTTTCTCTCCAAAATCCAGCCATACCAAGACGCTCCACCATTACTTTGTAAGTCCCCAAAGAGCACCTCATGGTTTCCTCAAAAACTAGTTCTCTTTGCTTCTCCCTTCGTCTTCCTGCACTGAGCCACGCCAGAGGGCTCTTCAGCTCCCAGTAGCTCCACAGTCCCAGAAGGTATGGTAGTTGCAGCTCACAGAAATGTGTGAGATGGCTTGGGTGTGGTGGCTCACACCTGTAATCCCAGCACTTCGGGAGGCTGAGCCAGGTGGATCACTTGAAGTCAGGAGTTCGAGACCAGCCTGGCCAACATGGTGAAAACCTGTCTCTACTACAAAAATTAGCCAGGCATGGTGGGGTGTGCCTGTAGTCCCAGCTACGCAGGAGGTTGAGACGGGAGAATTGCTTGAACCCAGGAGGCAGAGGTTGCAGACTGCACCATTGCACTCCAGCCTGGGTGACAGAGCGAGACTCTGTTTCAAAAAAAAAAGAAATGTATGAGATGGTCCTGATGGGAAGATGGGATGCTTTGTTATAAATGTGCTGACATGGACATCTTTTAGTTAACTTTTAATTTATCAATCTTTTATTTTGCATAATTGTGCAGATATTAGCACAGTCAGAATGAGTATTCACTGTTAGCCAAAAGCTAACTTGCAAATACCCAACCAGATGACCCCACTTGTATTACAGGTTTAAAAAAAAAAAAAACTTCAAACACCAAAAAAAAGATAAACAGCTGGTATTTTCTCTAATGTGAATTTCTAATAAATAGTTACCCATGTGCTGTTGCATGACGTAATCCTATTGATGTAATCCAAATATCCTATGGCCAATCATAAACATATAGCTCTCATTTACAACATAGCTATAAATTAACAATAATTAACTTTATTGAAATATTGTCAAGGGAAATAGAATAAAGCTTCATAAGCCACTATCCTGGGTATGAAACTTAAGAAGCCAAGAACACAAGAGGAGCTTGAGCCAAAACATTCTCCCTCTCTAGTCTATTTAACTTCTCATAACTACTAGGCGCTCAGGGAAGGATATCCTTGCCCTCCCCTCGCTCTATCTCTGGGCACCGAGAGCCACCAGAGGCCCATACGTGGCTTTGTTCTGAAACCCGGAGACACTTCTTCCACAGTACAACACTGCTAGAGGGAAGAGTCATAGGCCTTTGGTTGAAGCTCAGCTGCTTAAGGCACCTTTTCCCTACCCATGTACCTTGCCTCAGGTTTTCTCCCTGCTCCTGCCCCCAGAAGCCTGGAGTGTCCGCTTCTCTGCCTCTCCTGTCTCAGTCAAGTCCACAGTCTTTCTCCTTCCTCTCTCCCTGACAGGCAGCATGAAGGACTCACCAGAGGAGGCGAGCCCCAGTGGACCCCACTAGGTTGAAGCTGTGTCTTCTTCAGTTGGGAACCAGGTCCTTCAACCACCCACGTTACCTGATCTAGGGCATTCCCCGCTTCCTTTCTGCTCTAGCAAGACATGTCTAGTTAGAGCTGCGTATTTTTTCCCTTGACCTGTTTTCTGAGAGGTACAATGTGTGTGTGTGTGTGTGTATGTGTGTGTTTTATTTTAGAGCAATGTGTAGCCTGTTTCTCAATATATATTTATACTATGTTCATCTATATGTTCAATTATTCATTTTCATAATTAAATTTTCCTCATGTGACACACAATCTTTCATTTACAAAATTATTCTTGTATTATTTATTCATTCAAACAGATATTTCTTCCTGCCAATGCTGTGACAGTGATAAATAAGGCATTTCTTAAAGACCTTACATTCTATTGGGGTAGACAAATATTGAAAAACCAATAACGTTAGTACTGAATTGCAGTTTTGTTAACCGCTAAAAATGAGGAAAATAGATTGTTAAGAGAGAATATGACAAGGCCTGACTACATCCAGAGAGAAAGACTTCTTTGAAAAAGTGCGATTGAGCAGAACGCTGAGGGTAAGTAGAAAATAACTGGGCAGGTCAGTGCGATGGCTCACAATTGTAATCGCAGCACTTGGGGAGGATCACTCAAGGCTAGGAGTTCAACACCAGCCCGGGCAACATAACGAGACCCTATCTTTAAAAAAAAAAAAAAAAATAGCAAGGTATGATGACATGCATCTGTAGTCCTAGTTACTTGAGAGGCTGAGTGGGGAGGATCACTTGAGCCCAGAAGTTCAAGGCTGCAATGAGCTATAATTGCACCATTGCACTCTAGCGTAGATAAGAGAATGAGATCCTGTCTCAAAAAAAAATTTTTTTAAAGGAAAATAACTGGGCAAAGAAGATGTGTGGAATGGGAGAAAGTGCTATAGTAGAGGAAGCTGAAACAGCGTGTGCAAGGGCCCGGGGGAAGGGAAAAACCTACTGGCTCACACATGTAATCCAGCACTTCGGGAGGTCAAGGTGGCAGAATCACTTGAACCGAGGAGTTTGAGGCAAGCCTGGGCAATACAGGGAGACCTCATTTCTAAAAAAAAAAAAAAAAAAAACGAAAAAAATTTAAATATTCAGGTGTGGTGGTACACACCTGTGGTCCCAACTACGCAGGAGGCTGAGGCAGGAGGATCCCTTAAGCCTGGAAGGTCCAGGCTGCAGTGAGCCTTGATCGGTCCGTTGTGCCCCAGCTTGGGTGACAGAGCAAGACTTGTCCTAAAACATAAAGGACAGTGCCCAAAAGAAAGCTAGTGAGCAAGGCAGGAGCCATATCATGAGGAGTTTTCTTGGCCGTGTCAAAGACTTTGGTCTTTACCTTATGAGCTATGGGAGGTATTCACAGATGTTTAAGCAAAAATGTTATATGAAATGTTTTTAAAAAGATTATTCTAACTGCTGTGTGGGAAAGATATTAAAGAGAGTAGAGGTAAGAAGTTATTTAATTAGCCTTTTACAAAAATTTTTATCTAGAGACAGGGTCTCACTACATTGTCCAAGCTGGAGTGCAGTGACTATTCATAGACACGGTGATAGCTCACTGCAGCCTTGAGCTCCCAGGCTCAGGAAATCCTCCCACTTCTGCCTCCCAAGTAGCTGGGACTATAGGCACCCACCTCCCCATTTGACTATTTCATTCATCTTAATGAGAGATGATAGTGGGCTGGCCTAGCTTATGGCAGTGGAGATGGAAAAACTTGGGCAGTTTTGATATATATTTAGGAGCTAGAGTTGCCAAACAGCTAAGTCCTAAAAAGTCAAACAATTAAGATACGAATTTGTTTTTTAAACATAGGAAAAACAACTAAGTAAGAATCATGGAATTCCCTATTTATTGCCCTATTTTAGAAAGGGTGACACAGAAGTATTCTTTGAGATAATGGCATTTGTGTGGGACTAAGGTGTCACATGGCAAGGTCAAATTCATGCCTAAAACCTAAATAAAAAATGCTAAGTTATTGGAGATACACACAGACACACACACACATTATAGATTTTATATAAAACATAAGTTTATAGATCACACAGTCATTTCACATATATTTATATAAAATTTGAATACATGTTCATATAATACTTATGAATATATGGGTATTCAAGTTATGTCCTTAAGAACAATGAAGAACTGTGAAACCTTCAGGTCATATTTCTGTTTAACTTCTTTTACACACGTTGGTTAATTATTAGCCTGGTTTATTTGCTTGGAAAATAATTGAAGTAGTTAGAGAATGTGTTTGTATTATGTAATTTAAATTTTACCTACAGATATAATGCTACTTTTTTGTTTTCTTCATTCTGGAGAGGAGAGGGACTCATCACAATGGAAACTATTGATTTTAGGTGAAGCCAAACACAGAACACAGCAGCTGGACATAAAAATCTTTAGGTGTCTTAATTTTCTTCAACCTTCTGGAATCATTCATTTCTGGCTCTCAAGAAGGTCTAAATAGCAAAAGATGAGTTGTGGCCATCTGGTACTTTTGGGAAGGTGCTATTGGATTATGAAGAAAAATCATGGGCTAGGAGTTAAGAAATATGAATTCTAACTCCAGTTCTATACCTGGTCTCTTGGATTGCCTTGAGTTGATGTCTTAGACCATTTTTGTTACTATAACAGTACATCTGAGACTAGGTAATTTATAAGGAAAAAAATGCATTGGCTCATGGTTGTAAGGCCTGGGAAGTCCAAGATCAAGGAGCTAGTGCTTTGTGAGGGCCTTCTTGCTGCAGCATCCTATGGCAGAAGGTCAAAAAGAGGTGGAGAGAGAGACAAAATGGGATCAAATTCATCCCTTTGTAAGAAACATACTCCTGCAATAACAGCATTCGTTCATTTATGAAGACAGAGCCTTCGTGGTCTAATTGTCTCTGAAAGATCCCACCTGTTGATATTGTTACAATGGCAATTAATTTCAACATGAGTTGGGAAGAGGACAAACATTCAAATCATAGCAGGTGATTACTTGGCCTCTCTGTGCTTCAGTTTTTCAACTGTGGAATTTGGACTAGATTAAGTCTTGGCTCCCTGTAATACTCATTCTATGATTTAAAGAGGAAATATGAAGCCTCCTCCCCAACATTTCACATACACAGTTATTTAATCATTCACTAATGATGTTAACAAATGAGAACCTACTATGTGTCCAGCATTATTTCAGGCATGAGGCACAGAGTGGTGAACAAAAACAGACAAAAAAACCTCATAGAATTTATATCCTAGTGTCTATAGTGGCTCTCTACAAATCCTGGGTCATTAATAATAGCATCTTTAATAAACAGCTAAAAGAAGATCTTTGTTTACTTAACATTTGATAGGCTAGGAATGGTGGCTCATGCCTGTAATCCTAGCACTTTGGGAGGCCGAAGCAGGTGGATGGCCTGAGCTCAGGAATTTGAGACCAGCCTGGGCAACACGGTGAAACCCCGTCTGCACTAAAATACAGAATAAATTAGCCAGGCGTGGCAGCATGCACCTGTAGTCCCAGCTACTCAGGAGGCTGAGGCAGGAGAATTGCTTAAACCCAGGAGGCAGAGGTTGCTGTGAGCTGAGATTGCGCCACTGGACTCTAACCTTGGCGACAGAGCAAGACTCTGTCTTTACACATACACACACACATACACACACACAATTTAATAAAAGAAAGTTTGTTCTTTCAATACTTATCTCAGGCACCACCACTTACTTCCAGGAAATCTTTCCTCTGAAAATTTCTCTGTGTTATAGCATTTTGGGCTATACTATTTATTCATAAATTATATGTATATTTATATATTAACAGATACGAACAAATTATTCCTTTCGAAGCTGTATGTTGGTGTTAGTCACCTCTATCAGAGACTATAAAATCATGGATTAAGTGACTACATACCTTCACACCCTTATCACAGTGCTGAGCCATAGTAGATGCTCAGTTCATACTTGCCCAATGAATATGTCTGAACTGTTGGAATATATTGTATCTGAAAATCCAAGGCCTCACTGACTTGCAAAGGAAGAGCCTTCAGAGCAAGATTATGTCTATAGCTAATCTGATTCCTGGGCTTTTGCCAGGTTTCCTTTGTTCCACCTGCCTTTTCCTGCCCCTACATTTTTCTCCTAGCTAAGGCTCAGTCTTGCTCAAGTCCTGCTTCTATAGCTGTCACTGTCCATGACAGTCTGCAGATCCGTTCTCAGCAGTGGATCCTCTAGTGCGTGGGCTTCCAAAGTGGTGTGTACACATCACAGGGAATACCCTAGAAAGTCTACCGAGGTTCAAGAAGAAAATATTAGAATATATACATCTGCTAATATGTATTACTGCACAGATATATATATATGCTATTTGCATATATACACACAAATATATATACACACATACATATGTATACATGCATGCATGTATGTATACACATACATAAATACACATGCACATGTATATGCACATACATAGCTGCACATACATATATACACGCACATATATGCACACACATACATATATAGATCCATATACATAAAACATACATACATATATATGCTTACATGCATACACATGTAGGTATAATATATGCACACATGCACATATATACATGTACAGTCATGCACCACATAACAACATTTCAGTCAACAATGAACTACATATATGCTGGTGGTCCCATAAAATTACAATACCATATTTTTAACATACTTTTCTATGGTTAGACATGTTTAGATACCCAAATGTTTACCATGTGTTACAACTACCTACAATATCCACTACAGTAATATGCTGTACAGGTTTGTAACCTAGGAGCAATGGACTTGTAGTAGTCCATGTTCACACTACTGATAAAAACATACCTGAGACTGGGAAAAAAAGTGGTTTAATTGGACTTACAGTTCCACATGGCTGGGGAAGCCTCAGAATCATGGAGGGAGGTGAAAGGCACTTCTTACATGGCAGCAGCAAAAGAAAATGAGGAAGATGCAAAAGTGGAAACCCCTGATAAAACCATCAGATCTCATGAAACTTATTTACTACCACAAGAACAGTATGGAGAAAACCACCCCCATGATTCAAATTATCTCCTACTGGGTCCCTCTCACAACACATGGGAATTATGCGAATACAATTCAAGATGAGATTTGGGTGGGGACACAGAGCCAAACCATATCATTCCACCCCTGGCCCCTCCAAATCTCATGTCCTCACATTTCAAAACCAATCATGTCTTCCTAACAGTCCCTCAAAGTCTTAACTCATTTCCAAAAGTTAACAGTCCAAAGTCTCATCTGAGACAAGGCAAGTCCCTTCCACCTATGAGCCTGTAAAATCAGAAGCAAGCTAGTTACTTCCTAGATACACTGGGAATACAGGTATTGGGTAAATAGTCATTCCAAATGGAAGAAATTGGCCAAAACAAAGAGGTTACAAGGCCCATGCAAGTCCGAAATCCAGCAGGGCGGTCAAATTTTAAAGCTCCAATGTGATCTCCTTTGACTCCACATCTCACATCCAGGTCACACTGGTGCAAGAAGTGGGTTCCCATGGTCTTGGGGAGCTCCACCCCTGTGGCTATGCAGGGTACAGTGTCTCTCCCAGCTGCTTTCACAGGCTGGCACTGAATGTCTGTGGTTTTTCCAAGCTCATAGTGCAAGCTGTAGGTGGATCTACCACTCTAGGGTCTGGAGACAGCGGCCCTCTTCTCACAGCTCCACTAGGCAGTGCCCCAGTAGGGACTCTCTGTGAGGGCTCCAACCCTGCATCTCCCTTCTGCACTGTCCTAGCAGAGATTCTCTATGAGAATCTATGAGATTCCCACCCCTGCAGCAAACTTCTGCCTGGACATCTAGGTGTTTCCATACATCTTCTGAAATCTACGCAGAGGTTCTCAACCCCAATTCTTGATTTCTGTGCACCCATAGGCTCAACACCACATGGAAGCTCCCAAGGCTTGGGGTTTGAACCCTCTGAAGCCATGGCCCAAGCTCTATGTTGGCCCCTTTCAGCCACAGCTAGAGTGGCTGGGACACAGGGCACCAAGTCCCTATGCTACACACAGCATGGGGACCTTGGGCCCTGCCCATGAAACCATTTTTTCCTCCTAGACCTCTGGTTCTGTGATGGGAGAGGCTGTCACAAAGGTCTCTAACATGCCCTGGAGACATTTTCCCCATTGTCTTGGGGATTAACATTCAGCTCCTCATCACTTATGCAAATATCTGTATATTTACATATATATATTTCTCCTCAGAAAATAAGATTTTCTTTTCTTTTGCATTGTCAGCCTGTAAATTTTCCCAACTTTTATGCTCTGCTTCCCTTTTAAAACTGAATGCCTTTAACAGTACCCATGTCACCTTTTGAATGCTTTGTTACTTAGAAATTTCTCCCACCAGATACCCTAAATCATCTCTCTCAAGTTCAATGTTCCACAAATCTCTAGGACAGGGGCAAAATGCCACCAGCCTGTTTGCTAAAACATAACAAGAGTCACCTTTGCTCCCATTCCCAACAAGTTCTTCTTCTCTATCTCAGATCACCTCAGCCTAGATTTCATTGTCCATATCATTATCAATATTTTTATCAAAGTCATTCAACAAGTCTCTAGGAAGTTCCAAACTTTCCCATATCTTCCTGTCTTCTTCTGAGCCCTCCAAACTCTTCCACCCTCTGCCCGTAATCCAGTTTCAAAGTCGCTTCCACTTTTTTGGGTATCTTTTCAGCAATGCCCTATTCCCAGTACCAATTTACTGTATTACTCCATTTTCACACTGCTGATAAAAACATACCCGAGACTTGGAAGAAAAAGAGGTTTAATTGGACTTACAGTTCCATATGACTGGGGAGGCCTCAGAATCACAGTGGGAGGCAAAAGGCACTTCGTACATGGTGGCAGCAAGAGAAAATGAGGAAGATGCAAAAGCAGAAACCCCTGATAAAATCATCAGATCTCATGAGACTTACTCACTACCATGAGAACAGTATGGGCAAAACTGTCCCCATGATTCAAATTTTCTCCCACCTGGTCTCTCCCACAACACATGGGAATTATGAGAGCACAATTCAAGATGAGATTTGGGTAGGGACACAGAACCAAACCATATCCAGGCTATATCATATAGCCTAGGTGTATAGTAGGTTTACTAGGTGTACATCTAAGCTTTTGTAAGTACACTCCATGATGTTCACATAATGACAAAATTAACTAATAATTTCTCAAAATGTATAGCCATCATTAAACAAGGCATGACTGTATATATACAAATATACATGTATACATACATATGTCCATATGCATATATACATACACATATATATTTACTTGTTATCAACAAAAGAAAAAGAAAAATGTACTAACCTTTTATGTGTGGACTAACATCAGCTCCCCCACCTGGCATGCGTGTCTCATGATCTCTTGGTGTACACCATACCCAGGTCACCTGAGGGGAAGTGGGGGAGAGGACCTCTCATAGCAAAGAGGTGGGGCCACTGAGGATTCAGTGAGGCAGAGTTACAGATTACATTATTTGGTTTTAACTAATTTGCCCTCAAAAAATAGAAAAGTAACTTTAAAAGATTTAAAAAAAAAACACTACAGCTTAAATATAATGCCAACAATATAAAATGTAGTCAACACTTGATAAATATGGATTTGAACCCCATGGAACCACACACAGGTGGATTTTCTTCTGCTTTTGCCACTCTGGAAACAGCAAGATCAACCCCACCTCTTCTCTTCCTTGGCCTACTCAAGGTGAAGACGATGAGGATGAAGACCTTAATAATGATCTATTTCTACTTAGTGAACAGTGAATATATTTTCTCTTTGCTATCATTTTCTTAATAACATTTTCTTTTCTATTTAACATATATAATATGTGTTAATCAACTGTTTATGTTATCTGGAAGGCTTCAGTCAACAGTAAGCTATTAGCAGTCAAATTTTGGGCGACTCAAAAGTTATACCCAAATTTTTGACTGTGGAGGGGAAGGGAGCTAAACTTCACCTTGTTCAAGGATCAATTATATTTATGTGGCATTTAGTACCAGCCAGACACTGGCCTAAGTGTTTCATCTCTATTAACTTAATTAATCCATGCAAAAACCCTGTGAGGAAAGTACTGTTTTAATTCCCATTTTAAACATGAGGAAACTGGGGCATAGACAGCTTAAAGATGTTGCTAGTCAATGGCAGGGCTGCAATGCAACCCAGGCAGTTTCTCTCTGGGGTCAGTGGCCTTAACCACAACATAATGCTGCTTGTAAACACAAGGAGATGAGAAAATGGCAGAGCAAACATTCCTCTTCCTCTTGGTACAACACCTCAGGGGCCATCTTAGGAAGCTAAATCTGTGACAGTGTTGTCAAGTCTGACAAGTGCATCAGTAAAACAAAGTGTTGCAAAATGATCAAGAAGATATTGAAATATGGATTTGCAATCACTGTCTTTATTTATTTATTTATTGAGACAGGTTCTTGCTCTGTCACCCAGGCTGGAGTGCAGTGGTGCCATCACTGCTCACTGTAGCATTGACATCCCGAGTTCAAGCCACCCTCCAACCTCAGCCTCTCAAGTAGTTTGGACTATAGGCACACAACACCATGCCCAACTATTTATTTTTATTTTATGTTTTTGTAGAGATGGAAGTCTTCCTATGTTGCCCAGGCTGATCTCGAACACCTGAGCTCAAGCAATCCTCCCACCTCAGCCTCCCGAAGCGCTGGGATTACAGGTGTGAGCCGCTGCATGTGACCACCACTGTCTTTAATGATGAACTTTGCTCTAAGTTGCTTATTAAGTCTCAGGACATTAGCCAATACTAGTAAGACATGTACTGAGTTTATAAACAAATTAATCAATATATATTAGTGATTTATGAAATAAACATCTGGTCAAAAAAAATTGGAGACCACTGCCCCCAAAATTAACAGTTAAACAACTTTCTGTGATAGTCCAGAAGCTTACATTCCAAAATGTTTATTGCATTTACTTTCTGGAAAATGAGATTGTGTGTTGAAAACAGTTTTAAGATTCAAATTCCACTTGCTACATGTAGACTTAAATAATACTGAATTTTCCAAAACTATTATAAAACATTTTATAAAGACAAAATTTATTTCTAATAGATCTCTCTACTAATAACCAAAAAATACCTAACTTCTCAGCATGACATCTGTAATTCTCTTCTCCAGGATTCCTACATTGCTTTTGTCTGCCAGGAATGTCTTTACACTTGTGTGTCTATTGGGACAATCAGCACTCAGTTCAGTCTTGGCCACTGCATGAGGCATATGACCTATACTGGGCCAATCATAGGTAAAAGGGACCTTCTTTCTCTCTGTAAAACATTTGACCAATCATCTTGAGATTCAATTGTCATGTTCACACAGAGCTCATTTCTCTACACTCAGGTTTATATGTGCACATTTATTATTCTATCTTTCCATCATGTTTGTTTGTTGTAGTTATAGCTAGGGCTTCTGTGTGTGATTGTTCAAGTTGTGCAATGCATGCAGATGCCTGGCTAAGGGTGAGTGAAGGTTCAAGTTTAGCCGAAGCTGTTCTCATCCAGCTGTGAGTTCTGGAGTGCCTTCCCCAATTTTCGCATTGGCTAGCGCTGTTCTCATTAAATTGTGAGCTTCCTGAGAGTAGAGAACATTCTTAGTTGTCTGTTTGACATAGTTCCTGGCAACATGCCTTGTCAGAAGACTCTTAATAAATATCTGTTGAATTGAATTTCAGAGTACATTTTCCGACATAAAATTCTGACATGCTCCATCATTTTTAATCTCCTTTATTCAATTATGTAGGCAATAAGTCACCAAACTGACTTTATGCTCTCTTAAGCATCTATCACAATGTCAGACATCTTAGGGACATTTAGTGGAGATTAATTTATTAGGATAAATGACCCTTGCTCATTTTCTGTTCTTTCTATCACATTTTCTGATCTATTTTTACAATCTACCTTCTAAATTTTATTTATTATATTTTATCTTCCAAAGAAGCTTGTATAATTGCAGTGCTCACACACATAATACATTTTAAAGTTTTTGTGGTTAAATCAAATGAGACTTTGAGTTTGGCTAGGAATTTATGATTCTTCATAAACAACAGTGCCATGTAAACGACAAGAATCCAGTAAGTGTTGATTATGGGCAACGATGGTGATGATAATTGGATTTAAAAGCCTATGCTCTGCCAACACATTAGAAAATTAGATAACATTTCTGAAATATTTTTAAATAAAAGATGACCTAGTTAGCTGTGCCGGTAGAAAATTTCATTAACAGCTAGCATCTAAGTATCATTTTCAATTTTTTCTACCAGAGGACTCATGTAAAAAGATAAGATGATATTCCTTTACTAACATGTACTGGTCTGTGAAAGACTTTGACAAGTTTAGGTGGAATTATGCAAGAACACTACCTGATCTATCAGATGAAGACAGAGGAAGAAGAAAGGAATAGCAACTGTTCATTACCTTCTTAAAGAAAATGTTCAGCCAGGCGCCGTGGCTCATGCCTGTAATCCCAGCACTTTGGGAGGCCAAGGTGGGCAGATCACCTGAGGTTGGGAGTTCGAGACCAGTCTGATCAACATGGAGAAACCCTGTCTCTACTAAAAATACAAAAGTAGTCGGGTGTGGTGGCACATGCCTGTAATCCCAGCTATTTGGGAGGCTGAGGCAGGAGAATCGCTTGAACCCGGGAGGTGGAAGTTGCAGTGAGCTGAGATCACGCCGTTGCACTCCAGTCTGGACAACAAGAGCGAAACTCTGTCTCAAAAAAAAAAAAAAAAAAAAAACAGTTCATTTTTAGGGAAGGAGATTGTTAGTCTTCCAGGAAAGAAACTACAAGAATTAAACAATTAAATCTCTCAAAAAAAATGATGAGGAAGTAGGATCATTTAGTTTAGTGAAAATCACCAAACAATTAGACAAGAAGGAACATTTAAAATTTAAAGAATCAAGCTACAAAGCCCATTGGCTAAAATTTTTAAAGAAAGATCTAGAGATTTCAAATCATCCAACTCTGCTAAAGAGTGAAAATGATTAGCCATGGCTTTCTTCCACTATTGGTAGATGCAGTTACCACATAACTAACCAGAAGGTTTAAAGACTACCTGTAGAAGCAACTAAGGCTTCACCTATGATAAAAAAGTTTGGAGTCAGACTGCTTAGATTTAAATCCCAGTTCCATCATTTATCTATTTGCTTTATGTCTTTGGAAGTTACTTAACTTCTCGATTCCTGTTTCCTTGTCTGAAAATTAGGATAATAATTGTTCCCAAATCATAAAGTTGTTATGGGGAGTAATAAGATAGGGTGTGTAAAATACTCAATACAGAGCCTGGATCATAGTAAGAGTAAGTAGTCTACAAAAACTTGTGATTGTCATTAGCGATATAATAAAAAGTTATGAACCAAAGTGGCCAGTAAGAAAACATGAAAGTTTTTATATGAGCATCTATGTGAGCATCTATAATGTGTCAGTCATTATGCTAACCAGTTTTCATATATTATTTCTTTTAATTCGTTGTCTTTGAATTATTTTAAAAGAATTAAAAGAATACAGTATGATTTAATGTGAAAATGAAAAAGAGAAGATTCCAGCTGGGCACCGTGGCTCACGCCTGTAATCCCAGCACTTTGGGAGGTCGAGACGGGAGAATCACTTGAGGTCAGGAGTCCAAGACCAGCCTGGCCAACATGGTGAAACCCTGTCTCTACTAAAAATACAAAACTTAGCTAGGCGTGGTGGCACATGCCTGTAATCCCAGCTACTCGGGAGGCTGTAGCAGGAGAATCACTTGAACCTGGGAGGTGGAGGTTGCAGTGAGCAGAGATCACGCCCCTGCACTCCAGCCTGGGTGACAGAGTGAGACTCTGTCTCAAAAAAACAAAAATGAAAACAAAAAACCAAAAGAAAGAAAAAGAGAAGATTCCAACTAACTCCTTGCTTCCACCAACGTTGAGAATTTCCATTCCAGTGACTTAGAGATAATCACTACAAACATTTTTGAGGAGAGGAGGAAGGGGGAGGAGTATATTCTTCTAGAGATTTCTATGCTTATACTGGTACACATATTTATAACACCATCTTTTAGCACACAAATGCCATACATAATATCCTGCAAATTTTATTATTTATTGTATCTTGAGCTATCTCACCTTTTTTAAAATAGATTTTTCATTTTTGCATAATTTTGGATTTACAGTAGAGTTGCATATTAACATTTTACATAATCAAGGTGTGTCCACAGATGGTTCCTTCTGGTGGATTCTTGCTCTTGCTGACTTCACGAATGAAGCCATGGACCTTCGTGGTGAGTGTTACAGTTCTTAAAGGTGGCACAGTCCTAAAGAGTGAGCAGCAGCAAGGTTTATTGTGAAGAGCGAAAGAACAAAGCTTCCACAATGTGGAAGGTGATCCGAGTGGGTTGCCACTTCTGGCTGGGGTGGCCAGCTTTTATTCTCTTATTTGTCCACACCCACGTCCTGCTGACTGATCCATTTTACAGAGTGCTGATTGGTCCATTTTACAGAGTGCTGATTGGTGCATTTACAATCCTTTAGCTAGACACAGAGCACTGATAAGTGCATGTACAATCCTCGAGCTAGACAGAAAAGTTCTCCAAGTCCCCACTGGACCCAGGAAGTCCAGCTGGCTTCACCTCTCAAAGGTACTTTTGTCAAAAATAAGAAATTAACATTGGTACATTAATATTAACCAAACTCTGACTTTGAATTTCACTAGTGTTTTCACTAATGTTCTTTTTTGTTCCAGGATCAAGTCTAACACATCATGTTGCATTTAGTCCTTAACAGTTTTTATTTTTCTACCTCATTCTATTTGCATAACTGCATAGTATTAGATAGTATGAGTGTGCCACAATTTACATGATCCTACTGACAAATATTTATGCTATTTCTGGTTTTGAGTTATTACAAACAATGCTATAATGAACATCAATACACATATGTCTTTGTACACTTGTGCTGTAGGATAATGTTAGAATTGCTGGGTCAAAGAATAGGCACATTTGAAACTTTTTATATACATTGACATATTGCCTTTAAAATGCTTTTAATAGCTCATATTCCACCAAATTCAAATGAGAGCTTTTATTTCCCCATAAATTTTGCTAATCTAAGAGTGAAAATGTCATTTCATTGTTTTCATTTGCAGTTATTTAATTATGAGTACATTTGAACATCTTTTCAGATATTTATTGGCAGTTTATATTTTATTTTTAAAATTTTTTTTTTTTTTTTTTTTTTTTTGAGATGAAGTCTTTCTCTGTCCCCCAGGCTGGACTGCAGTGGCGCTATCTCAGCTCACTGCAAGCTCTGCCTCCTGAGTCTGCACCGTTCTCCTGCCTCAGCCTCCCGAGTAGATGTGACTACAGGCGCCCGCCACCATGCCCTGCTAATTTTTTGTACCTGTTAGTAGAGACGGGATTTCACCGTGTTAGCCAGGATGGTCTCGATCCCCTGACCTCGTGATCCACCCGCCTCGGCCTCCCAAAGTGCTGGGATTACAGGCGTGAGCCACCGTGACTGGCCTATATTTCATTTTTTATGAGGTGCTAACTTACCTTCTAAGCATTCTTCTCTTGGGTTGTTCATCTTTTCCTTATTGATTTATAAGCACTCTTTTACACTGAAAACAATAGCCATTTGGCATATTTGTTGCAAATATTTTTCCAGATGATATTTTGTCTTTTGACTTTGTTTATATTAATATTTGCTGTACATGAGTTAAACATTTTAAATTACCATCTTTCCCTTTACACTTCTGGCTTTTGGTTTGTTTCAAATGAATATTATTATAAAATATTCACCTTTGTATACAATATTTCTAATTCTCACAATGCTACCAAGTAATTATTACAACTCAGCCTTCACATTCTCAAGGAATGTTGAGATCTCTTCAAATGACAAATTTACAAATATTAATCTATTTCAAAGACATTACGAAATCATTTCAGAAAGTTTAACAATGTGACCCCAGCTTTATTTTGCTAGATTCCTTCCTATTCTTGCACCTTAAAATGTGGGCACTTGCTGACCCCAAAGAAAGCTGAGTGAATTGTGGTCAGTTTGTCTTTGGTTGCCTTGGGCACTGATATTTGCCTCTCCTCCTTCAATATGTTTACCAAGGCATTTTCTGTTGACAAGAGCCTCTTTTTAATACTGTTGAACACACTGACCTATTAACCTTTTCTTTATGAATTTCTTCAGCTTAGAAAGAGGCGAGCAAGCACTTCTGTGGCAGTGACTTTTATCTTTATAAAATGTCAATAGAAAAATACTACTTTAGGTCACAGAAACAATCTTTTTTTTTTTTTTTGAGGTCACAGTGGGTTAAGAGCCCCACAAATGTCCTCACTTGCTTACCTCATGAAAATATTTATACAAATGTTCCTAGGTTTCTCCCAGATTACATTTTCTTGAGCATCATTTTTTCTATTCTCATCTTCACACCAAAAGTTAGTCATCTTTTCAATAGTCAGTGGTTTTTAACTTAATTGATGAGCTTTTTTTCCTTAGTGGATGCACTCATTTAAATAGTTTCCCAAATTACTTTCTCTTGTTTCCTTATTGATGGTGTCTTTTCCACCATAAATATAAGTCATTGACTAATTTTACATCCCACTCTTTAACTTAGACAGAAGGCCTATTTTGTGGCTAAGATCCATCACTTTAATAATTTCTT
Source organism: Piliocolobus tephrosceles (assembly GCF_002776525.5). NCBI lineage: Eukaryota > Metazoa > Chordata > Mammalia > Primates > Cercopithecidae > Piliocolobus > Piliocolobus tephrosceles. Next base: position 52,835,554 of record NC_045446.1, on the reverse strand, counting down.
CAATCTCATTACTAATAATTGAATTTCTTTTCAGAGTCATTTTCCACAAAGAAAATTCATGGAAGAACTACATAAGTGCAGAAGACTAGGTAGAAATGAGACTATATCAAAGTGTAGTTGCCATATGATTAACTAGACTTACTCACTAGCTAAGTGACTAGTGTATTTATCCATTTATTCAACATGAATTTAAAAGCACCTACTATATGCCAGGTATTGTGAGGGCTGTGCATTCCCTCATGAAACTCAGTCTACTGCTAGGATAATTAGAGTCAGCATATATTGATTGCTTAGTATTTGTCAGGCAGTGTGTGTTGAGTGCTTTAAACAGTTTACATGCATTTCCTCACTTGTGAGATGGGGATATCAGAAGTACTTACGCATAAAATTGTTGAGAGAACTGAATAAAAAATATATGCAACGGGGCCGGGCGCAGTGGTTCACACCTGTAATCCCAGCACTTTGGGAGGCTGAGGCGGGCAGATCACGAGATCAGGAGCTCTAGACTAGCCTGACCAACATGGTGAAACCCTGTCTCTACCAAAAATACAAAAATTAGCCGGACATGGTGGTGCATGCCTGTAATCCCAGCTACTCAGGAGGCCGAGGCAGGAGAATCGCTTGAACCCGGGAGGCGGAGGTTGAAGTGAGCCGAGATCGTGCCACTGCACTACAGCCTGGACAAAAGAAGGAGGCGCTATCTCAGGGGGAAAAAAAAAAAAAAAAAAAAAAGCAAAGGATCTAGAGCAGGACTCAATCTACATATTCAACTTTTTTTTTTTTTTTTTTTTTTTTTTTTTTTTTTTGAGACAGGGTCTCTCTCCTCACCCAGGCTGGAGTCCAGTTGTGTGATCTCGGCTCACTTCAGCCTCAACCTCCCAGGCTCAAGAGATCCTCCCACCTCAGCTTCCTGTAGAGCTGGGACTACAGGGGTATGCCACCACACCTGGCTAATTTTTTATTTTTTGTAGAGATGGGTCTCCCGATGTTGCCTAGGCTTCTCTTGAATTCCTGGGCTCAAGTGATCCTCTGGCGGCAGCCTCCCAAAGTGCTGGGATTACAGGCGTGAGCCACCATGCCTGGCTATTCAACCAATCTTTTTTTTTTTTTTTTTTTTTTTTGAGACGGAGTTTTGCTCTTTCGCCTGGGCTGGAGTGCAATGGCGCGGTCTCAGCTCACTGCAACTTCCGCTGCCCTCCGGATTCAAGCGATTCTCTTATGTCAGCCTCCCGAGTAGCTCGGATTATAGGCACCGGCCACCACGTCTGGCATTTTTTTTTTTTCAGCAGAGAGGGGATTTCACCATGTTGGCCAGGCTGGTCTCGAATTCCTGACCTCAGGTGATCCACCTGCCTTGGTCCCTCAAAGTGCTAGGATTACAGGCGTGAGCCACCGAGCCCTACCTCAACCAATCTTAAGTGTTGTAGTTTTGTGATTATTATTACTTTCTTTACTAGTTAATACAACAACCTTGTGAAATGACGCTGTTATCATCCCCATTTTACAGATAAGAAAACTGAAGCTTGGTGGATTTAAGAGATCTACCCAAGGCATGTCATACAGTTACTAATAACAGAGGTAGGATTCAAACTCAAATAATGTATTTTCAGCTTATTCTTTCAACCACTTAGCTCCTTGGTCTTCTGTACTCTGGTTAACGTATAAAGTTCAAAGTTCCTTTCTATAACAATTGTGCTACATGTCATGGACTTTTCCAGTCAACACAGCAAATGTTAAACTGATAAATGTCAAGGGTCTACTTTATTGCCCCCATTTAATAGTTGAGAAAATAGAGGTTCAGACAGGTCTTATATGGAGGAAGTGGCAGAGCTTGGATTTCAAAACAGGTAAATCTGGCTCCAAAGCCACATTACACTGACTAAAGATTTTCTCCTTAACCTTATTAAAACATAGTTATGGTGAAATTTTCTTTTCATTTTTATAATACACATTTAACCTTCTATTTTCACTGATTCTTAAATTGTATAGTATGACTTTGACTACATGCTTAGACTTGTGCAATGAAGAATCTTGAAATATAAAAGAAAGAAAATCTTAAGTATTGCCATGAACATTAAAATATACATTTTATTTTGGAATAATGTTATGTTTTCAAGAAAGTTATGAAGATAGGACAGAGAGTCTATATATACCTCCTCCACTTTCCCCCATTGCTAATATCTTACATTACCATGTTACACTTATAAAAACTAAGAAACTATCAGCAATGAACAAGTGGAATTTCAAATATAAAACATATTACCATTTACATTAGAACCCCCCAAAATCATACTTACATATAAACCTAACCAAATATGTATGAGGTATATATATTTATGGAAAGTGACAAAACTCTAATGAAAGATATCAAAGAACTAAATAAAGGAAGAGATATTCCATGTTCATGGATAGGAAGACTCAAAATGGTCAAGATGTCAGTTTTTCCCATCTTGATCTATAGATTCAGTGCAATCTCAATCACAATTCTGGCAAATTATTTTGAGGATATTGACAGACTGATTCCGAAGTTTATATAGAGAGGAAAAAGACCCAGAATAGCCAACTCAATATTCAAGAAGAACAAAGTCAGAGGGCTGACTTCCAGACTTACTTTAAAGCTACAGTAGTCAAGACAGTGTGGCATTGGTGAAAGAATAGACAAATAGATTAATGGAACAGAATAGAGAGCCCAGAAATAGACCCACGTAAATACAGTCAACTAATCTTTGACAAAGGAGCAAAGGAAATATAATGGAGAAAAAAGTCTTTTCAACAAATGGTGCTGGAACAATTTTACGTTCACATGCAAAGAAACAAATCTAGCCACAGACCTTATACCATGCAAAAATGAACTCAAAATGGATCATAGACCTAAATGTAAACTTTAAAACTATAAAACTCCTAGACGATAACAAAGGAGAAAACCTGGATGACTGTGGATTCGGTGATAACTTTTCAGATACACCACCACAGACATGATCGATGAAATAAGTAATTGATAAGCTGGGCTTCGTTAAAATTAAAAATTTCTGCCATGTGACAGACAATGTCAGGCGAATGAGAAGACGAGGCACAGACAGGGAGAAAATGTTTGCAAATGACACATCTGATAAAGAACTGTTATCCAGAATATACAAAGAACTATTAAAAATCAATAATAAGAAAATGAACAACCCAATTTTAAAAATGGGCAAAAGACCTGAACAGACACCTTACCAAAGAAGATAAACAGATGGCAAGTAAGTATTCGAAAAGATGTTCAACATCATATGTTATTAGGGAATTGCAAATTAAAACGACGAGAGATACCACTATATATGTATCAGAATGGTCAAAATCAAAACTCTGATGATGTCAAATACTGGCAAAGACATGGTGGAGTAATGGGAACTCTCATTCATGGATGGTGGGAATGAAAAATGGCACAACCACTTTGGAATGTTTAGTTTTGTAAAACTATGCAGTTTTCTAATTTAAGTTTTTTTTTTTAACAAAACTATGTAAAAAAACTATGTAAAACATGCAGTTTTTTTTGTTTGTTTGTTTTGTTTTGTTTTGTTTTGTTTACAAAACTGAACATACCCTTACTGTGCAATCTATCAGTCATGCTCTTTGGTACTTACCAAAATGAATTGAGAATTCATACCTACATAAAAATGTGCATGTGGATGGTTGTATTTACTTTATTGGTAATTGCCAAAACTTGGAAGCAACTAAGATATCTTTCAGTAGGTGAATGGATAAATGAACTGCGGTACATCCAGATGATGGAATATTATTCGGTGCTAAAACAAAATGAACTATCAAGCCATGAAAAGACATGGAGGAAACTTAAATGCATATTACTAGGCGAAAGAGCCGATTTGAAAAGCCTACATACTATATAATTCCAACAATCTGGAAAAGGTAAAACTATGGAGACAGTAAAAAGATCAGTGAATGCCAGGAGTTAGGAGAGATGGAGGGATTAATAGGCAGAACACAGCAGATTTGAGGGCAGTGAAACTATTCTGTATGATAATACAATGGTGGATATATATCATTATGTATTTATCAAAACACATGGAATGTACAACACCAAGAATGAACCCTAATGTAAACTATGGACTTTGGATGATAATGATGTATCAATGTAGGTTCATCAGTTGTAACAAATGTACCACTGTGGTGGCAGTTGTCAATAGTGGAGAGGGTGTGTATGTGTAGGGACAGCAAGTGTATGAGAACTCTCTGTACTTTCAGCTCAATTTTGCTGGGAACCTAAAATTGCTCTAAAAAACAAAGTTTAATTACAATTTGTTCTCATTTACTATTTAAATATAGTCTTTGCTGTTAATAACAAAAATAAAGGCTGGGTGTAGTGGCTCATGCCTGTAATCCCAGCACTTTGGGAGGCTGAGTGGGTGGATCACCTGAGGTCAGGAGTTCGTGACCAGACTGACCAACATGGTGAAACCCTGTCTCTACTAAAAATAAAAAATTTGCTGGGAGTGGTGGTGCGCGCCCGTAATCCCAGCTACTCAGGAGGCTGAGGCAGGAGAATCACTTGAACCCAGGAGGTGGAGGTTGCAGTGAGCCAAGATCACGCTGCTGCACTCCAACCTGGGCGACAAGAGCAAAACTCCGTCTAAATAATAATAATAATCATCATCATCATCATCATAATGAAAATAATAAAAATGAAGTGTATTAACTTTTTAAAAAAATTTAAAAACTAAGAAACGAACATTAGTACATAAATATTAACCAAATACAGATGTTATTTGAATTTTACCATTTTTTTTCATTAATGGCTTCTTCCTGTTTCTGGATCCACTTCAGAGTCCCACATTGCATTTACTTGTCATATTTCCTCAGTTTCCTCTGGTCTACGACAATGTCTCATTCTTTCATTGTTTTTCATGACCTTAACAGTCTTGAGGAGTACTGACCAGGCATCCTGTAGAATGTCCTCCAAACTGGGTTTGTGTGATATTTTTTTTTTTTCATACTTTGACTGGGGTTATACTATGAACTTTTTCATTTGAAAAGGAAAAGGAAAATATTCCCAAAGAAATTGTAAGAAAAATCATCAGTCTCTGACCCACACCAGTCATGTTTTTTGTTTTTCTGTTTTAAATTCAACAAACAATTTATTAATGACCTACTATGTGTCAGGCATTGTTCTAGACATTGAGGATGCATTAAGGACAACCAGTTTAGATAGGATTATCATAAAAGGCCTCTTTGAAGATTTAACATTTGAGAAGCCCAAATGACAAGATTAAACTAGATAAGAGAAAGATCTGGGGGAGGAACATTTCAGGGAAAGGAAATGACTACTACAAAGGCTTTGGGGCAGAGACAAACTTTATGTATTTAGAAAGCCCAATAAAGGCAGAGTGGCTGGGTCATTGAGTGTAAGAGGAAGAGTGCCAGATGACTGGAGCAAGACAGACAGGGGCTCGATTACATTGGGTCTTACAGGCTATGGCAAAGAATATGAATTTTATTCTAAGAGGGATGAGATGTCTTTGGAAGATTTGGGAGGGATATGACATATTTTTGAAAGATCACTCTGGTTGCTCTATGGAATATGGATTGTTGAGGGATAAGATTAGAAACAGGAACCCAGTTAGGAGGTAACTGCAGTAGTTCAGGCAAAAGGATAAAGTAATTGGAGTGGCATGTGCAGTAGTGGATAGAAAGAAAAGTAGATGGATTTGAGATGTGTTTCCGAGGTGGAAGCAACAGCCCATATGAAGGGATTGAATGTAAGATGAAGAGTCTCAGGTTTTTGGTTTGATAAACTGAATTGATGATGGTGTAATTTAGCAAGGTTGGGGAGAACTGATAGAGGATGTGTTATAGGAGGTAGAGAACGCTTGGAAATCAAATGCTCTGTTCGGGTCAAGTTTAAATTTGGGATGTATTGAGCTATTAAAAAGGTAGATGTATGAGTTTACAGCCTATGGGAGAGGTAAGGACTGGAGACATAAAATTCACATATAAAGTAAATAAACACATATCCACGTAATCTCAGTAACAATATATTAGGAAGAGTAGGCATATATTTGTATTTGTCCATTTGTTCATTAATCCATTCATGAATCCACATACTTATTCCACAAATATTCATTGTATACTTCCCAACCTATTAGGCTCTCCTGCAATAGTCAAGCCAGTGGCCTATAAAGAAAAGAGTGTGCAATCAGAAAAGGGGGATTGTGGGGATTGTGGGAAGAAAATGTTAGACCTTCTTTTTCTATTTATTTTAATCTAAAAATACAAAATTAAATTTTACTTATATTGAATATATAAACACTGGCATCTCACTATTCCTGAATGAAAAGTGTGAGTTCGGCAATGTAGAGAATTCAGAGAGTCCTTCATTTTCTTTTAGTATGTTGTGACTTATTCCAGTCTATGTGTGCTGAGTTAAGTAGATTTATCGATTACATTCTTTTTTTTTTGAGGCGGAGTCTCGCTCTGTCTCCCGGGCTGGAGTGCAGTGGCTGGATCTCAGCTCACTGCAAGCTCCGTCTCCCCGGCTTCAGCCATTCTCCTGCCTCAGCCTTCCGAGTACCTGGGACTACCGGGCGGATCACGAGGTCTGGAGATCGAGACCATCCTGGCTAACACTGTGAAACCGCGTCTCTACTAAAAAATGCAAAAAACTAGCCGGGATTTATCAATTACATTCTTATTTCATTATATCAACCTGTACTAAAATGAAAGTGGCTAAAAAGGATTTCTGGAAAGACAACATGAGTTTGAAACAAAACTGCAAGCATAAGCAAAAAAGATGATGACAGATGACATTTCTACTTCTAGTGTGAGCACCACAGCACTGGCCAGCACTACAGAAGACACCTTACTAAGTCATGGGATGACATTTTGAAAATAGAAGTCTGGAAATATTTCCATCATGTGATTTTGATGCAAAAATGATATATGTGAGCCACCCAAGGCTGGAACTATGGTGAAGCAAATGGTTTTCAAGGTGAAAACCATTCACCCTGGGCACAAAATTTAAGGGGTGGTGCCAAAAATTCAATAATCAAGACAACTAATCTTAATGCAATATTTTAAAAAGTCAAAATTCATCTTAATGCATGATAACCAAAATATCAAAACCTTAAAGACAAGATCTATAACCCCTCAAAACTCATACATGAATGCTTAAAACTTGAAGACAGAAATTTTCAACCTCTTAAAAATCTTCTAAGCAATTTATTCCAAAGAGCTTTGAATCATTTGTAAAAATATAAAAATGCAACGTCTTCTGGTTGATGTCAGGAAAGATGGAACACTACTAGTTGAATTTCAGTAAAAACCTTTGCATGGTTGGTGGATGGAATGGATAAAAATGAAATTTTTTTTTTTTAAATCTTTCTAAACATGCACTAGAAAGAATGGCCAAGGATGTGCTTCTTCCTTTAGGATCTACATCTTTGTGAGTTATCCTTTTTTTCAGCTTATGACAGTCATTAAAACCAAGTACAGAAGTAACTTGACGTTGAATCAGACATTTTAATAACTATTTCACGAAGTATTAAAGATTTTTAAAATTAATGTAACTTAGTCAATCATATTGATTTCCCTAAATATTTTTAGTGGGAATAACAAAGATTTTTATACCATTAATATGGAAAATAACTCAGTTATTTTAAATGTTTATTTCATCTTTGTCTTAGCCTTTTTACATTTTACAAATGTTTTGTAATTCTGCACACAGAAGGACACGTATAAAACTTATATAAGTATATGGTTTTTTTTGGTAACGGGATTACAATAAAAAAACGTTTGGAGAACACAAGTGCAGGCAGTTAATGCTGTGGGTGTTAGGAACATGACAAGATTATATTATCTCAGCACGCTGTAAGATCACTGCATCCATAAAAGTCTTCATGAAGGAGCCCCGCTGAGTCTCCATAATGGAAGTAGGATTTGGAAAAATGACGACAGCAAACTTTGTTTAGTATAACACAAAGCACCATGCTTACTGCTGGAGAAGATTAAAGTTCTCCAAAAACGTTAACGGAGATCACAGGTTGAAGCATACGCAGCTCTACTCTTGGAGGCTAGCTCAGTCTCAGACTTGGCCCTGATGGAGAAGGAAGTTCTGTGGAAGGGTGCAGGGGAGCGCCTCTCCAATGTAGTTGCGGGGGGCGGGCGGTGAGGACACCGCTTCATAAGGGAAGGGGTGGCTGCCTCCCCCAGCAGGGGGTGGCCCCTGAGGTCCCTCCAGCTGGGGGCCGTTGAGAAGGAGGGTGGGGAGAGGGGAAAAGAACGTCAGGAGAGTGAACGGGAGCAAATAAAACGCTGTTCATTCCGACTGGAAGGGCCAGAGCCATGTCTAAGCGCGGGAGCCGGGAGGTGACCCGCGGTGGTGTCTCTACCAGGACGAGACCTGGGGTATCTGAAGAGGGGATGACGTCCAGGCGCTTTGCTAACGGGAAGCTAGAAGGGTATGAGTTGCTAGGGTCAGAAAAGGAACTTTCGGTTGATCTTTCCCTGCTCGGCAGAATCAGAAGAGCCCCAGAAAGCAGGGAGGACAGTGGGCCTGGTCCTTCCCCGGCCGGCAGAGGGAGTCCCGAGATGGAACGTCCAGCTCTCCTCTAACGAAAAGCGTTTGCATGGCTGTCTTGCCAATTCTGTACTTCCCGGGGCTGAGGAAGAGCCGAGGTGACTAGAAGCGAGCGACAAGTGCCGGCCACCTCGGGCGCCAGGCGCCGGGCTTGAAGCCCGACGGGCCGAATTCTCGCGAGAGCGGCCGCCGCCATTTTTCCATTGATTGCAGCGGGCTGGGGGAGGGGCCGACGACGAAGGCGGCGGTGGAAGCGGCGGCGGCGGCGGCGGCGGGGGAGCCCTGGGTCGGTGTCTGCGCGCTGGTGTCTGAGGCCCAGGGTGAGGCCTCCGCGATTGCTGGAGCGCAGGCGGCGGAGAGGATGACTGCCGTTGCCATTCTCTCTTGAGCTAGCGAGCCGCCGCCACCCTCCACCCTCCCCCGGCAGGGCGGAGAGGAGCGGCCGGAGTCAGCGATGGTGCCCGGCGAGGAGAACCAACTGGTCCCGAAAGAGGTGAGGGGCCCCACAGGAGGTTAGGCCTGAGGCCTGCGGCCGCTCCCGGCAACACAGGCCCGGGCCGGGATTCGGCTGCGGGCCCGGCCGGGGTGCAGGCTCGGCTGTGGGGGAAGGAGGAGGCATGAGGCAGTCGGGGGTGAACGGTGAGTGCGGCGAGCAGTTGGGAGACCCGCTGGCTCTAGGGGTCGGGGAGCGGACCTCCTGCCTCGGGTTTTATGGGGCTAGACGAATAAAGGAGCGGACGGGAAGGAATCAGGTTCTACTTTAGGGGAGAAGGTGGCCTTTTAAGTTCTTGTTTAACGTGTCGAGCCGAGAGAGATCATTTCAAAGAAAACATTCTGGAACAGTTGCCTATGGGCACGGCAGGGTGACGGTGCGGCTTCAGGGTTTGACAGTGGCAGCGTATAGCTTTCAGCGCTTGTGAAATCTACACCCAAGTGAGATCTGTGGGAGGGCAGACTTAACTGTTAACGACTTTTTTTCAACTCCTGTTACTTGGTAGTACTATTGGCCTGCTTAAATGAGGCCTACTGAAGATCGTGGAAAAGTAGTACATGGGACATTAATGTAAAGGAAGGAGATAGGAGAACATTACCATATGGAGAGCTGAACTCTTTTTTTCTTTTTGAGGTTGGGTTGTGTATGCCAATTTGAGTGACTTCTTACATTCTTAAAAGCAAGTGATACGAGAAGCCTTGACTAGTTGGGTTCTCTTGAATAGTAGTAGAAGATTAAGGGTAGAATCTAGCACTGGCCAGCGAATTTCAACATATTAATAGTATCTCTGTTGGCTTTATAAATATCTTCGGCGTATTCAAACGTGTATTTTTAACTGGCTGATCATCAGGCTAATGCTTTGGATTTTTATTTCTCATATACCTTAAATAGAGACAAGTGTTGGATTGAAATTAGCTATGTGGAATCTTGAAATTTATGAGTGATCATTACAGATTCTTAAATTTGTTTGTGCCTGTTTTACTTGTTTTGTAGCAATTCTTTGCTACTTAAGCAAGCACTGACACCATGCAAAGGTGATATTATTGGAGTCATGTACCTGTATGATACAGGTATTTTCCCAGCTTTGTCAGATGGACAGTGATAGTTGTTTTGCAAGGACGATTTTTGTAAAAGGCAGAGAGTTATGTGTCAGTATGTGTTCATCAAGCGTCACCAACTCTGTGCAAAGCAGATAAGCAGATGAGTTAATCAGAATTCTTGCCTTGGGAACTTTCTGAGCTACTAAGAAAGTGAACACTAGTGTTTGTTGAACTCCAATTAGGGACTAGGTACTTTACCACATAAGTAATTATGCAAGGAAGGAAGTGATAGGTGCTGTAAGAAATGTGTAAATATGTATTTCGTTTTAGAGCTTCATATTGCTGGTTTTCATTTTTATAAAAATATTCTTTCTCGATTTTTTTGACCGTTAGAAAAATATCATATAGTTGGAACTCTGCTTTAAGAAAACCCAACATTAGATTTATTTCCCTATTAACTTGATTTATAGAAAACATGATATAATAATAGATACCGAGCGTTGTAGAAACATCTGTTGTGTAAAAAGTGATAGTAGCAATGAAAGTTTAAAGATTAAATGCCTGTCCTTTAAGGACTAAATCCCTTCCCTGAGGCTTTACATTCGTCGCAACTTTTTTCCCCCTCCTTTCTACTTTTTATGGACCATATGCCTTTATTGTCTATTCCTTAGTCTCATCTTTAGTCTTCTTTTTCCCTGGTTCCTTTCATGATTCCTGGAAGCATAATCTGTGGTTCTTACCTTTTATAGCTAGCCAACTAGCTTTTTCTTCTTTGATGGCCACACTCATTCTGTGTTAAAGTGATTGCCTCCACTTCCATATTTGCTTCTGGATTACTGGAAACTTTCTGAAAGTCACCAGTTATCTCTTAAATGACCAAAATCTTTGGCTTTTTTTTTTTTTTTTTTTTCTTGCCTCTTCTGCTCTTTGAATTCTCTGCAGGATTTGATAGTATTTTAAAAAACAATTTCTTTATTTTACTGATACTCCACTTTTCTGGTCATTTTCCCACCTGTTTGTCCTATCTGCCCACTCATTTAGTCAAGGCCTTTCTCATCTTTTTTGTATTCTTTTTTTTTTTTTTTTTGAGACGGAGGCTCGCTCTGTCCCCCAGGCTGGAGAGCGGTGGCGCGATCTCAGCTCACTGCAAGCTCCGCCTCCCGGGTTCACGCCATTCTCCTGCCTCAGCCTCCCGAGTAGCTGGGACTACAGGAGCCGCCACCTCGCCCGGCTAATTTTTTGTATTCTTAGTAAAGACGGGGTTTCACCGTATTAGCCAGGATGGTCTCGATCTCCTGACCTCGTGATCCGCCCACCTCGGCCTCCCAAAGTACTGGGATTACAGGTGTGAGCCACCGCGCCCGGCTTTTGTATTCTGAATTAGCATTTTTGTGTGATCCTTGAAGCTCCCGGACAGGTCCTTTTAAGTAGTAGTAGAATCATACAGTGCTAGAGCTAAGAGAAAACATAATCATCATCTAAGTTACCCCTCCACTTTACAGTTGAGGGAATTAGGCCCGGAAGATTGAAAGTGACTTGTGCAGGGTCAAATAATGAATAAATGGCAGACCTAGTGCTAGAACTCACGTCCTCTGCTACTATTTCCTTGATTATACTCTATTTTACAGAGCTCTCCATGTAATTTCGAGGCTCTGTAAGAATAGTTTGTAACTCTAAGTACATATACTATGTGAAAATAAATGGCAAATTAAAAAATTTGTTGCATTTATTTTAATGACTTATTATCAATCTAAAGATTTTTTTTTTTTTTTTTTTTTTTGAGGACCTTTGTATAGGGAACCTCTGACCCCTACTAGTTTTAGATTTTGGTTAGATGTGGGCGTGTGTGCATGCATGTGTTGATGTGTATAGTTGTTCAGTGAATAATATATTTTGGTCCCTGAAACTCAAGGACAAATTTACCTTTAGAGGACTCTTGAGGAAGACAGCTTAGTGTAGTACGGGCATTGGCAAACCACGGCCAGTGGTCCAGATCAGTTCATAGCCTGTTTTTGTATGGCCCGTGAGTTAAGAATGAGTTTTACATTTTCAAATTGTTGAAGAAAAAAAGTCAAAAGAATTATAATAGTCTGTGACACTTGAAAATAATATGCAATTCAAATTTTAGTCTTGGAACAGCTATGCTATTTATTTCGTATTTTTGTATTGCTACGACAGCGGAGATGAGTAGTTGCTACAGAGACTCTATGCAGGATAAATTTGAAATTACTTAGGTTGGTATTCAAGGCCCAGTACAATTGATTCTGGCTACAACCTGTCCTTCCAGCTTATCTCTTCTCCCATGAAACAGGTTTTTAATGTAGTCAAACAGGTTTCTCTCTAACTTGCATTTCGCTTCTATTTGTGCTGTCCCCTCCTTCCTGTTCAAAACCTTCATACACATTTTTCCATAAGTACCTCATATCTCAGTTATTCTAAATAGCCTTTTCTGACCATTTTAACCTTAGAGATTTCTCCCTCTTAGAAGACCTTTATGTGGGAATAGAATTCATTTGGCAATTACAAGATGGTGCTTGGTGACATCTATTATGATCTGAAACTGTAATCTACATTTTATATATTATTTGTTGTGAATTCCTTGACAACAAAGACTTTGTGTGTTTCTCTTTCTTTGTTTTTCGTTTTTGTAGGTTTGTATTATAGGTTTAAGACAGCGTCTTTCCTGGAGCAGATATTCAGTAAATATTCATTGGTGTGGTGACAGGGTTGTAAGCAAATTTAGCATTCTAACCAATTATCCTGTCCTTGGAGGTTTTCCACAGCATCATTGGCAAGCTATTTTCCAACTTTTGCTTTAATACATACTTTCATGACTAATCTTTGATAACATCTTTGTCTTAGAAGAGATCTGTTATTTTTAAGTTTTTGAGTTGAGAGAAGTCTAGATCTCTATAGCTGCCATCTTTTGATAGTTGCCTTACAGAAATGTTAAAGCATTTCCCATTGGATAGTTTTTCTCATCATTGAAGATGGAAGAGGGCAGCACGAGAACTAACCTCTTCTGAGTCTGAGCATCCTCAGTTCTTTAACTGTTTCTTAGTTCCTCTCTTTTGGACATAATCCAGGGTTTTTAGTATTCTTCCTAAATTGTTGTACCCAGAAAGAGCAAAGAGAGTGGTATCTTCATTGTGGTGAAGAACAAAGCTTTTCACCTGTTTCATTCTGCTATATGTCTTTGAATTGTAGTATATTGATTTCGGCTTTGAGGTCTCTTTTAATATCATCCCAATTTTAATTATTGTTTGGTTGCTATTTTGTTATTCTGTTTTCTTATAAGGATGTGTGTCATTAATATTCATTGAGTACTCACTGTGCATCTTACTATATTCTGCCAAATAGGAAAAACTGAGAATAGAAAAATTTGTTCTCTCAAGTATCTTATAGAATAATCAAGGATAAGGTACACATTTGCTGATGCTTTAAAAATAATACTTAAACTGCAGTACTTAAAGTAGTGCTCATGGACTCTGTAAATCCAGAGAAAATGGAAAAAATGAAGGAAAAAGAGTAGAAATGTAAATTCTTTATCTCTGGGTTTTTTTTTTGTCCTGTCTTTCATGCAATCACTACTTCTGTCTGGAACTGGTTTTGGCATCTAATGGTGATGATGATAGTAATAGCCAGTATTTATTGAGCATTTATTTATATACCAGATACTGTTGGTTGTGCTTTGTATTAACTCATTTGAGCTTCACAGCAACCTCAGAGTACATATATAAGACATATTGATAGCAAAAACAACTTGTTTTTATTTCTATTGTCTGACTTCTTATAAAATCCATTCATCAGTATCTTTTACAGAACATATCAAATGCATGTTCTTTTAATTTTATTTTTCCTAATTAAATTACCTGAGGAAATGTGCTGCAATTGTCCTTTTTGATTTTAGTGATTCTTTTAAAATGAGCCTTTTTCTTAAATTTCAGATGTTGACTCTCTCTTACCAGTAAGAGACAAGTTTGTCAAGTTATGCCTGCCAGGGTTGTAAACAAATTGGAGTGTTTAATAAAAGTCAGTATTTTAGATATCATTGGAAATGCTCATTTAATGAATGAAAGCAAAGCTGAATGCAGAGTTGTATATGATTCTAATTTTGTTGAGGAAAAAATGAACAATTTAGGGTTATATGCATTGAAAGATCAGAAGGAATACACTAATATCAAGAGTTGCTATTTCTGGATGTCTGGATTATTGGTGTATATATTTAGACTTTCATATTTAAAAATGAGCATGTATATTATTTTCAAAAACAGAAATTGAGATGATCTGATTGTATTTTCGGGGGTATTTACATAGTGTTGTTAATTTTTTGTGCTCATAGTTTTCCTATTTCCCCTCTCCTCTTACTCTGTATATTTGCCTTGAGTAATCGGATCCACTTGTATAACTTCAACCTTTGATTGTGATTTACACATTTATATCTCCAGCCCTGAGCCCTTCTAGATTCAGATTTCCACTTGCATACTGGATATCTCTACTTGGTTGTACTCTAGGACCCACAAATTAAATATAGGTAATATCAAGCTTATTTCTCCTTCCCTTCTCGCAACCCAATTCTTGGTGTTCTCCTGTTTCAGTTAGTGTTATCGCCATCTATTTATATGCTTAAGTTAGAACAGTTTTTGACTCCTCTCTTTTCCTTTTTCTCACATGTAGTTCACCACTTAGAAAATATCTCTGTGGGCTGGGTGCGGTGGCTCAAGCCTGTAATCCCAGCACTTTGGGAGGCCGAGACAGGCGGATCACGAGGCCAGGAGATCAAGACCATCCTGGCTAACATGGTGAAACCCCGTCTCTACTAAAAAATACAAAAAAAAACTAGCCGGGCGAGGTGGCAGGCGCCTGTAGTCCCAGCTACTCGGGAGGCTAAGGCAGGAGAATGGCGTAAACCCGGAACGCGGAGCTTGCAGTGAGCTGCGATCGCTCCACTGCACTCCAGCCTGGGGGACAGAGCGAGACTCCGTCTCAACAAAAAAAAAAAAAAAAAGGAAAGAAAATATTTCTGTGTCCTTATCTTTCTCTCCATGGCTCTGCCTTTGTCTAATTATTGTATTTTCTCCAATGTGACCTTTCTAATTGGTCACTCTGCTTCCAAGGCCTTTCCTTTCCTAACCATCCTCCCCATAACCGCCAGGGTTACTTACCAAAACAGATGAGATTAAGATTTACCTGTTTTAAAGTTTATAATTATTTCCCTCTGATTGCAATTTGAATGATAGGTACTATTTGTAAACAGTATGTGCTAGACACTATGCTAACCAGTTTACATATATTATCTCATTTGACAGTGTGATTGTATTAGCTATTATTCTTCATTATCCATTTTACACATGAAGAAACTAGGCTTAAAGATGTTAAGTAACTTGCTCAAAGTTACATAGCTATTTGATTCTAAATCAAGGTAGCTTTAACCAGTGGGAAAGTCCTTGATAATATGGACTCAGTTGATTTTTTAAATTTATTTTTATCGAAGTTATATTTAATACATGCACATATTTATAAGAGTCAAATAGCTCTGCAGAACTACAGTCACTTGTCACTTAATGACGAGGATCTATTCTGAGAAATGCATCATTAGACATCATCTGAACATGATACAATGTGCTTGCATAAACCTAGATGCTTTAGCCTACTACACACCTAGGCTATATGGCATAGCTTATTGCTCCTAGGCTAGAGACCTGTACAGCATGTTACTGTATGGAACATTGTAGGCAGTTGTAATACATCATAAGTCTTTGTGTGTTCAAATATACAGAAGATACAGTAAAAATATGGTATTTATAATCTTATGGGACGACTGTCATATTTGTGATTCACTGTTGACCAACATGTCTTTATATGGCACATGACTGTATTTACAAAAACAGTAGATCTCTGCAAATTTGCCATCATTTCAGGCTTTTGATACTTACTTCCATATTTGAAACGAGCGTTTGTTGTTGTTGTTGTTGTTGTTTGTTTTTTTGAGATGGAGTCTCGCTCGGTCACCCAGGCTGGAGTGCAGTGGCATGACACCAGCTCATTGCAACCTCTGCCTCCCAGGTTCAAATGATTCTCCTGCCTCAGTCTCCCGAGTAGCTGGGACTACAGGCATGTGCCACCACACCTGGCTATTTTTTTTATTTTTAGTAGAGACGGGGTTTCACAGTGTTAGCCAGGATGGTCTTGATCTCTTGACCTTGTGGTCCACCCGCCTCGGCCTCCCAAAGTGCTGGGATTACAGGTGTGAGCCACCATGCACAGCCGAAATTAGTGTTTTTGTAGTGTTACTTCTTGATTTTTCAGTTTAAGGTATTTTTCAGTTTAAGTAAAAATGAGGGTTTACCACTATCCCCAACAACACACAAACACACTTTTTAACCCTGCCCAGTACTCCCAATATTGTCATACGGCAAGTTGTTTGGATACATTAGTATTTCGTAGAGATGGGGTCTCACTATTATTGCATAAACTGGTCTTGAACTCCTGGGCTTAAGCAATCCTCCTGCCTCAGCCTCCCCAAAGTCCTAGGGCTACAGATGTGAGCCACCATGCCCAGCCTGGATACATCAGTATTTGAAAGTTTATAATGACTCCATTTTCACCATGTTAGTCAGGCCAGAGTTAGTAATTTTTAACGATTTTGCTTTGCTTAGTTTTCTGTATACTTATTAAATTAGCCAAGTGGTTGTCAGTTGGGGCCCATTTTCACGCCAGAGGACATTTGACAATGTTGGGAGAGCGGAGGAGAGTGTGGGTTTGTGCTACTGACATCTAGTGGGTAGAAGCCAGGTATGCTGCCAAGTATTCTTATGCACTGCACAGGACAGCCTCCTAACCAAGAATTACAAGGCCCGCAATGTCAATAGAACTGTTGTTGAGAAACCCTGATTTAGTCCAAACTATCTCTCAAGTGTATGATGGCTTATCTTCAAACCTACCAATTTTGACTTCGTGAGAAGCTCTTTCCCAGGCCCTCTGACCTGCTCCAGTTTGAACTTGTTAAAGCTAGAACTTTTGTGCAGCTGTTGTCTTGGACTTGCTTTACTGTCATCTTAATGATTCTCTCAGTTCTGTCTTGTTTTGGAGCCCCTGTTTCTGTATCTGGTATCTTTGGCTGTCTTTGTTTACGTTCTCATTTTGAAGGGCCACTTTAAATTGTTTTCTGGATGGGATAGAATTTTTTCAAGACTATACGTGTCTGTAAATGTTTTTTCTCCCCTCTTGTTTTATGGATAGTTTGATTGGGCAGAGAACTCTGAGTCAGAAATAATTTTTTCTCAGAATTTTGAAGGCATTGCTCTACTGTCTTCTATTTTTCTCTGATGTTGAGATCAGATACTTAGAAGATCCTTTTCAACTATTTTGAAACTTTTTTTTTTTTGGCTCAATGTTTACATTTATTTCAAAAAGAATAGTTCAATCTGGTATGGTAGTTGCAGACACATACATAAATATTAAAAGCACACTATGTTTTTTATGATTTTTTTAAGAGAGCTGTAATTCTTAAGTTATTATCATGACGAATATTTGACCAGAAACCACATGCATACCACATAGCTCTTTACTCATTCTTTTTTTTTTTTTTTTTTGTATTATACTTTAAGTTCTAGGGTACATGTGCATAACGTGCAGGTTTGTTACATATGTATACATGTGCCATGTTGGTGTGCTGCACCCATCAACTCGTCAGCACCCATCAATTCATCATTTATATCAGGTATAACTCCCCAATGCAATCCCTCCCCCCTCCCCCCTCCCCATGATAGGCCCCAGTGTGTGATGTTCCCCTTCCCGAGTCCAAGTGAGCTCATTGTTCAGTTCCCACCTATGAGTGAGAACATGCGGTGTTTGGTTTTCTCTTCTTGTGATAGTTTGCTAAGAATGATGGTTTCCAGCTGCATCCATGTCCCTACAAAGGACGCAAACTC
Organism: Piliocolobus tephrosceles; assembly: GCF_002776525.5. NCBI lineage: Eukaryota > Metazoa > Chordata > Mammalia > Primates > Cercopithecidae > Piliocolobus > Piliocolobus tephrosceles. Next base: position 52,817,518 of record NC_045446.1, on the reverse strand, counting down.
TTCCTTTTTTATGGCTGCATAGTATTCCATGGTGTATATGTGCCACATTTTCTTAATCCAGTCTGTCACTGATGGACATTTGGGTTGATTCCAAGTCTTTGCTATTGTGAATAGTGCCGCAATAAACATACGTGTGCATAAACTTTCTTTTTTTCTCTTTGCAAGCTGGAGAGAGAATCTTTGTCCCCAGAGTTCTGAAATTCTTGTATTATGTAGTTAGATATGTGTGTTTTTTAAATTCATTCTGCTACTCCTGTTCAATCTGGAATTTATCTCATAAATTCTATAAATTTTCCTTCATTTCTTTGATTTCCTCTCCTTCGTTTTATCTCTCCTCTCTCTTTTGAATTCCTATTGTTAGATGTTGGGCCTACTGATGGGTTTCTCTAATTTTCTTGTCTATTTTCATTTCTTTGTTTTTTTCTTTGCTTTCTGGGAGATTTTTCTCAACTTTGCCTTCCAGTTCTTCTACTAAGTCCTTATTCCTGCTATCATATGTATAGTTTCCATTCCTTTTTTTGAAAAAAAATCCTGTATTTGTTTTATGGATGCAGTGTCTTATCTCTCTTAGGAAATATTGGTAGTTTTTTTTTTTTTTTTTTTGGTCTGCGTATTCTTTTTCTTCCAAATTTCCTTTTTCTGTTTGTTTGCTTTGGTCTTTATCTTTTATATTTGTTGCTTTCCTTAGATGTCTCATGATCTTTGGAAGTCTGTGCTTATTTAAGAGAGAGGCCCTAGGCTGAATGGAAGCTGTGCTTTTGTGTGATTATGGTTTTCTCTGTAGGATGGTAAATCTGGATGATTTCCTTGCAGACTCCCAGTCTTAGTCCATTTGGACTGCAAAAACAAAATATCATAAACTGGGTGGCTTGTAATCCACAGAAATTTATTTTTCACAGTTCCTGTGAGTGAGACTGGGAAGTCTAAGATAAAGGTGCCAGCAGATTTGGTGTCTGGTGAAGGCCTGCTTTCTGCTTCACAGAGTAGCACCATCTCGCTGTGTCCTCACATGGTGAAAGGAGACAAGGAAGCTCTCTGGAGCCTCTTTTACAAGGGCGCTAATCTCATTTATGAGGGCTCTGCCCTTTTGATCCAGTCACCATCCAAAGATCCCACTTCCTAATATCATCATATTGGTAAGTAGGGTTCAACATGTGAATTTTGGGTGAAGAGACATAGGCATTTAGACCAGGGCACCCAGTGACACATCTTTTCTCTTGTGCTGGATTGTTTTCCCAGACAAAATTTCTCATCTTTTGCCAGGAGAGAACAAGCTTGAGAGCTGAGTAGGAAGAGGGGACATGGGTCTCATCTTTAAGCATGCAGATTAACCTAATTCCCCAGTTTTCATTATGGCACCCTTCAAATTCAATTGAGCATATTGTCCTCTAGTCTAGATATATCCTGTTATATGCTCTCCAGGGATTGTTTAGTCTTTTATCAGAAGGGGTTGAAGAGTAGAAGAGGTGGTCTGGGGGTTTTCACTACTTCTTAGATTTCTGTCAGTTCTAGTTTGGACTCCACTCTCACTCCCAGAGTGTCTGAAACTTCCAGTTCCTGAGCCCCTTAGTTTATTTTTTATTTGTTTGCTTTAATGTATTTACACAAGAATTGCAGGAAGAGTACAAAGTTTCCGTATACTCTTCACCCAGCTTCTTTTTATCTTAACATCTTATATAACCATAGAACGATGATCAGAAGTAAGAAATTAACCTTAGTATAATACTATTAACTATACTACAGAATTTATTCAGATTTTACCAATTTTCCCACTCACAGTTTTTGTTTGTTTCAAGATCCAAATTTAGGATACTACATGGCATTTACTTATATCTCCTAGTTTCCTTTTATCTGTGATAATTTTTCAGTCTTCATTTTCAAGATCTTGACACTTTTGAAGAATACTGGTCAGTTATTTCGTAGAATGGCTCTCAATTTGGGTTTGTGGATGCTCTCTCAGGAATAGATTGAGGTTATGAATTGAAAAGAAGGATTATCACAGACGGGATGTGTTCCTTTCAGTGCATTATGTTGTAGGGGCGTGGGCATGATGCCCATATGTACTACTGATGATGTTACCCTTGATCACTTGAGTAAGAGGGTGTCTGCTAGGTTTCTCCACTGTGAATTGACTATTTTCCCCTGTAATAATTATTAAATACTTTGATTTAAAGTTATTCAACCAGGCAAGTCAAACTTTAAAAATAAAATAGCTTTTAAAAATCAAATTCTTTGAGACCATGCAGATATCCTGTTTCCCCCTACATTTCTGCCCACTAATTTTATCATCTATCTGTGATCTTGTCTGCAGCAATTATTACTGAGGCTTAATAATAGTGATTTTCTATTTCTGCCATTATTTCTACATTTATTAATTGAAATTCTTCTGCGAGGAGAATTTGTCCCTCCCCCCATTTATTTACTTATTTATTTATATCAGTATGGACTTATGGATATTTATTTTATTCTTTGGATTATAATCCAGTTTTCTGTCATTTATTTTGTTGATCAAGCTGTTCCAATTTTGGCCAGGGGGCACTTTTTCTAGTGGGCTTCTGTACTCATCTTTGCTTTTTGAGCACTCACTTCCTTACTTTCCAACACCACATAATGCTTCAGCTCATCTTATGTTTTCCTTGCGCCAACACTTCTCCAAGAAGTTTAGAGGTCTTTTGGTGTACTAAATGTCAATGTGATATAAACTAGGTGTCTTTGGCTTTCCTCTAGGCTAATGTGGAATTCAGCCTTCCCAGGTGTAATTGTCATTGCCACTTATTCTGTTTTCTAGCTTTTAAAATTATATTTCTGTTTCTTTGGGGTTAATAGTCTTTCAAAAATTTCTTTACTGGGAGGCATCAGAACTAAATCCTTATATTCAATCTATCCTCTTTAACCAGAGATTCTTAATGTTTTTGTCTCATGCCCCAAGCCAGTTTTGTACAAACCACATTCCACTACATTAGTTGCTATTCCCCAGATGTGCTGTTACATGTTCATGTATCACTTCTGTACCCTTCCTCGAGTGAATACTATGAAGTATTTCTTTTTGTCCTCCAGTTTTTAAGGAGTTTTAAGTGGGTGGACTTTGATTTTACATGAAAACGACTATTTGAGTAATTAGGATTCTTGCCTATCTTCTATTTTCTCTTTTTTGGATTAGTCATATAAATTTTTTGTCTCTTAGTGCCCAGATACTGTAATTTTTTTGCCAAATGGAAAGGAGGAGTTCCTGCATCTCAAGAATAGTAGGGTATGGTGATAGCCCAAGTTAGAAAAGATTGTATCAAAAACAGGGGTTGTAAAAAACATAGAATTAAATATATATTTAAATACCTATTGTGAATTAAAGTTGCAAAAGACATCTACTTTTGGAACAAATTCCTTGGTGTTAAGGACCTTCTTCAGTTCAGGCAGCATGCTTAGGTGGCATGATATGCAGAGGCGTATTGTGTTACGAGGTTTATGACACAGATTTTCAAATCTAACATACAGACATTCTCCATTGTGACAAAGTATTTGGCAAAATGATTGTGCTTGGCAGTGATGGCAGATGACTGACAAAAAACGATGTGATCTTTCACATCGACATTCTTAAAGAATATGTTTTTTCCTGAGCCTGGTTTTTACTGGTATAGTGTAAGAAGGGATGGATGTAGTTGTAGTGTGAGTAAATAAATGTGTCCTCTGTACCTTACTGCATACTTCCATTTACTTTGTCCTTAGGTGTGGAAGTAATAATTGCCCTCTTCTTTCATTTAATGAAACTAAACTGAAACATGCATACATAAAGTGTCCATGTATATGAATGTTTTAATTTATGCAAAACTGTTATTGATATAACCTGCTGTTGAGAGATTACAGTGTTTGTAAAAATTACTGAGCTGTGTCTCAAGTTTTGATGTTCTTTAAAACATGCTCTTAAAATCCTATCCAACCAGCAAAATCCAGCCTGAAAATTCTCCTCTTTCAACCTGATTGCATATTCTTAACTCTAAAATCCTACAGCACCTTTGGCAGTTAATACCTTCTATTAGATTGAAGGTTCCTCAGAGTCAGGACACTACAGCTGGAATCCCTAGTTCAAATACCAGCTGTCTGACATTGGACAAATTCCTTAACTTGTCAGTACCTTAGTTAATTAAGGATAATTCTAACTACCTCCTAGCATTGGTGGGAAGATTAAATGAGTTAATACATGTAATGTGTCATGCACACAATAAGCTATCAATAGATGTTAGATATTACCACCTTCTGTTACTACCATCATTTCTATTATTACCTTCATTTCTATATCCTCCCCCAGGGGCCATCACAATGTGCTGTACGTTGTTGTTATTCAACAAATATTTGTGGATTAAATGAAAATGAACTTATATTTTAGTTATGCAAGTCATTTGAAGTTGTAGTTCTGATTACAGCCTCTCAGCTACATATCTTAATGTCTATTGCACTAATCCTAAATTATTGTTAGATTTGACAGGTTCTCTTGTATGATCAAGTAAGACCTACTGTTACAGCTTTGAAAATTGGAACACATAACAAAGTGAAAGTATTAAAAGAAATTTTGAGTTAAGGTAATGAGGTTCTGAGAAAAATTAGTTTGGTTTATATAGGTGGTTGTCAAAATAATTCACTAGATTAACACATTTCTTTTTTAGTAGGATTCAGTGCGAAATTTTAAAGCAGGATCCATATTAAGACAAAGTTTCTGAGAGAACTTGATGTGTTTGATAATTCTGATTTTCTGTAGCTCTGGTGTAGAACTAGTTGACATGGATAGAAGAGACTGTCCCTATCAGTGGTACTCTGATGATGCTTTAGATTTGATGCTGTGTAGTGGACTGCTTCTATACTAATAATTTTCAAATATTAGTGTAATATGCTTATATTAAATAAAGTAGCTTTCTAGTAGAGAAAAATTAAAGAAAGGCTAAGTGACATAATTCAGAAAAAGGTCTAGAACTTAAATCTTTCTGTATAAAGATGTGAAACCGATACCTTTGGTAAGATTATAGGTTTAACTTCAGGAAAATAATGAACCTCATTTACAAACTCTGTGAAATTTTTTAGTACAACCAAAGCATTCTAGTTTACTACAAATACCTTTCTTGTTTTAAATACTTACTTGTATTTAATAATGAATACACTTTCATTGTTTTTAGTGTAGATTTCCATGGCTCCTGATTTTATAGAATTCATTCAGTTAAACATTGAGTTAGTAGCTAATAAGAACTACTACAGAGATATTCAAAGATGAATAAGGAATCTGGCCTACTTCTAGATCCTAGTCTAGGCTAATGGAAGAGACAAACAGGTGACCAGACAAATATATAATGTGGAAATAAAGTGGGACCATAGAGCGGGGAGCAGTCGGCTTTCTCCAGGGAATTCTGTGAGAAAGTAATCACAAAGGCTGACTTGATTATTACGTAGAGAAGGAGGAATAGTGTTCGAAACAAGAAAGTTTGTAGTACATTTTAGGAAGTGGCAAAAAATTTAGTGTAGACGCCTGGGACGCCTGGTTCTGGCAGGTTGTGTCTAAAAATTCCAAAGGCTTTGTGTGCCCAGAGTTTAGATTTTTATTGTGTAGACATTAGGGGGCAAAACATATTTTTTTCCCCAGAAAAAGTCAACAGATTTGTTTACAATGATTATAAAATTTAGTTGCTGAAACTTGTTCATGTAAACATTTTTTACTTGCTTGAATGTTTTTTGTCCCCAACATTAATACAAAAATTTGCATACAAATCAAAGTGGGGGAAAAACTTGCTAATACCTTATTCTCTCATCCATTTTTTTTCCCATTTGCAATCTCATAATTAGGTACTTTTTTGTTTTTTAAGAATAAATATTTCCTTTCATAATACATTTTAGCACATTTTCTACATACGAGACTTTTTGGCAGGATGTCCTTAGGCATAATTGTTACATATTTGATACGGATAACACAAAGGTGGGTGTCTTCAAATAGGCTAACCAGGTAGGCCTCATTTGCCTTTAGAAAAGTGTCAGGGGCTGCACTCTGGAAGTGTAGATCTGTTTTGAAGTTCTCACAGCTGATGCTGGAAGGGAAATTTGCAAGTGAGAAGTTCAGTGTACATTTGATAACTTCTGATTTTCACTGAGAGCCACAGTACAAGGCTTATAATGATGTGGTTTCTTAACCTTTCTAGTATGCAACATATTCTTGTGAGTGGCTTTTGTAGCTAGTTACTTCCTGTGTGCTTTACCACTGGCTTTTTTGTGGGCATTTGGCTTGGTAGAAACTGTAGTGTAGAGAACTCCCTATTTACTTCTCTTATTGGCTGAAGCTCTGCAAGCTAAAGGTGACACCGTGCTAGGCAGTGATGACTGTTGGTGGCAGTCACAGTGCAGTAACTGAGAACAACATAAGTAATATCTTTAATTTGAGAATTAATGGAATCTTCCTAAGGATAGCCACAGTGCTCCAAATAATATTTATTTAATAAAAATAAAATATTTAATCAAGAGAAGCTCTGGATTATAAAACTAGTTCCAGGTTGCATTAATAAGTAGAATTTTTGTATGACTCATCTCCAGAAAGATGCAGCATGTTGCTTTCGTAAATATAAATAAGCTATCAATGAATTTATATACATTTCCTTCATTTATAGTGTCTGTCCTTTTATGTGTTTAGGTATTTTACTTGTATTGCCTTTAAGTTTACACCAGTTTATATAATCTATTCTTTTATGTCTATTTATAGTACTTTGTGTTAACAAGAGAATTGGTGAAAAATTATGTTTAAAACCACACCTTATTAAAATATATCTGAGAAATATTGCTTTAATTTTGACATTTTAAATTCATATGTCTTGAAATATTTATTTACCTTTAGTTTTTTACCATTAACACAACACAAATGTAATTTTAAGAGTTCTAGGAAAAGTAGACGACACAAAAATGTTTCTACAGTTGAGTAATATGATTTTAACATTGGAAGGGAGGCAGTAGTTATGAGGCAGGAGAATAGAATCTGGACTCAGGGAACTTAAGGCCATTTCACGCTGACTTCTTAGAACTAAATTGAAAGGAAAACCCTCACTTTCCATGCTTAAGTAACAAAGCAGCCGGAGGCTACTCCCTTTTCGGACCCCTACCTTTTCTGCGTGGCAGACGGAAAATTGAAAGTACCTCTGGTTGGTTGCAGAAAGCAACTAATCAGACGTTTGCAAAGGCGTGTAACTTTGTAACTTCACTTCAGCCTCTGGTTGGTTGGTGGCGCACAGACTGATTGCAGGCCAAATCTTCGTTTGCATAGAAGTGCGACTTTGTAACTTCACTTCAGCCTCTGATTGGTTGCTTTCCACAACCAATCAGATGTTTGCATAGGAGAGTGACCTTTGTAGCTTCACTTCCGCCTCTGATTGGGCACCACTTCATTTACCTGAGGTGAATACCAAGTGACCAATGGGAAACCTTTAGTGGGTATTTGGACCCAAGAAGATTCTGTATCCAGGCCCTTGAGCTGCTGCTGGTGCAGTTCCCACCCTTTGGAGTATACTTTGGTTTTCAGTACATCTCTGCTCTTGTTGTTTCATTATTTTCCTTTCTTTGTTAGTGCATTTTGTCCAATTATTTGTTCAAAATGCCAAGAACCTGGACATGCTCCACTGGTAACGGTTAAATACTAATGTTATAGCCCCTCCATTTTCTCGGTAAGAAAAACTATAAAGGCCATAGAAACTCAATAAGTTACTTAGGGTCTCAGGTAATGAAAGGGCATAAGTGAGATTTTTTTTTTGTTTTTTAAATCAGTATTACTGAGGTATTATTTATATATAGAAAAATTCATCCTTTTGAAGTATACAGTTTTATAAGTTTTGAGAAACTTACACAGTTGTACAACCACTACCATAGTCAAAATATAGAATATATCCATCATCTCAGAAAAGTCTCCGTTGTCTCTTCATCACCTCGAAAAAGTTCTCTGTTGTCTCTTGTAATCAGTTCCCTTCCCCTTCCTCCAGGCTCTGGTAACCACTGATCTGTTTTCTGACCTCATGTTTTTCCTTTTCCAGAATGTTGTGTACATGGAATCATATAGTATGGTAGCGTTTTGGGTAGGAATTTTTTCATCTAGCATAAAGCATTTGAGATTCATTTATGTTGTTGCTTCTATCAGTAGTCTATTCCTTTTTATTGCTGAATGCCACAATTTGTTTATCCATTACCAGCTGATAAACATTTGGGTTGTTTCCAGTTTTTGTTGATTCTGAATAAAGCTACTATAAATATTTATATACAAATTTTTAGGTGGACATATGTCTTCATATGGTAAGTGTATGTTTAACTTTGTAAAAAACTGCCAAACTCTTCTGAAATGGCTGTAACGTTTGTGCATTCTAGACAGCAGTGTATGAGAATTCTGGTTGTTCTGAATCTTTGTTATTACTTGGCAATGTCAGGTTTTTTTTTAAGTTTATTATTATTTTTTAACCATTTTAATAAGTGTGTAGTGGTGGTATCTGTGCTTTTAGTTTGCATTTTCCTAATGACTGATAACATAGAGCATCTTTTCATGTACTTAATACTGGTTTTTCTTAAGCTTAATCCAGTGTCCTTTATGTATTACATATTTAAGGTTTTGCTAGGTACTGATAGGAGGGAGAGGAATAAAAAGAGTATCATCAAAGAGTTTGTGATTTATATAGGGAAAACTGATAATAATGTTAACATGATGCTAGTTATAATTTTGGTAGGTTCTTTGAGAAAGGGGTTTACATAGGAACTGACCTGGTGGAAAGGACAGTAGTTTGGGAATCAGAAAACTCAGTGGTTTGATTTTACCTTAGTTGCTTAACCTTTCTGGTCTTTGTTTTATTCTTTCATTTGTTAAATGAATGAGTAAGACCACATAAGGTATAAGGTTTGTCTCTAAATTCTGTATCTACGTAGTTTTTCTTTCCATGCAGGTTTTGAAGCCTTGTGAGAAGGCTGGTCAGAAAACAAAAGATCTTTGCAGATGTTCCTCATCTGATGAAGTTCCTCTTACGTGCATCCCCAAAATATAATCATTTGAAAATTTAAATATTGAAATTTTAGTATATAAATTTCATTATATACAAGAATTGCATATTTCTTAAATATATTTTAAGGGTAGTAACTGATAGTTCTATAATAATACCTTATTTTTGTATGGTGTTACTATAATTTATAGAGCATTTTCAAGAAGTTCTCCCCTTCGATAGAAAAACTATGTGGATGGCTGGGCACCGTGGCTCACACCTGTAATCCAAGCACTTTGGGAGGCTGAGGCAGGCGAATCATTTGAGGTCAGAAGTTCGAGACCAGCTTGGCCAACATGGCAAAATCCCATCTCTACTAAAAATACAAAAATTAGCTGGGAATGGGAACACATGCCTGTAGTTCCAGCTACTTGGGAGGCTGAGACAGGAGAATTGCTTGAACCCGGGAGGTGTAGGCTGCAGTGAGCCAAGATCGCGCCACTGCACTCCAACCTGGTCGACAGAAGGGGGGGGGGGGGGGGAAGGAAAAACTGAGTGGAGGATATATTTTGTTTCTTTTCTTTTCTTATTTATTTATTTATTTATTTTTGATACAGAGTTTCGCTCTTGTTGCCCAGGCTGGAATGCAATGGTGCAATCTGTGCTCACCACAACCTCCGCTTCCCGGGTTCAAGTGATTCTCCTGCCCAGCCTACCACTAAGCAGAGGATATATTTACTTTTAGGACCCTGAGAGTGAGAGATAAGTTAAATGATTTGTGTAGGATTACACAGCTAGATGAAAAGTAGCCACTTTGACTTAAGCAGTCTAGTCTAGATCTTTTGACTCTGTAGTCCATTGTTCTTATACCATAGGTCACTAACAGGAAATAAACAATCTTTAAAAAGTGTTAAGTAGCGTTAACATTTTTTTAGATGTATAATTTCATGTTTAAAGTATTAAAATAATATTCTTAAGAATTATACATGCTTTTAAATAAAATGCATGGTAACAGATAATATAAACAAACTCCCTTGATTTAGTAATAATGAGTAGAACCTATAAACAAGTCAGTAATTTCACAAGCTGAGTCACTGCTTCTCAACAACAGCCTACTCACAGAGGAAATCTTAGCTGTAATCAAAAGTAAAGATAACAGAAATAGTAAAGGATGTTTTATTTCGCCTCCTGAGAATAGTTTTGGTTTCTAAGTTTAGATACCTACAGTATATTATTAGTGAGTTACCCATGGCCAATTCTATTATTAAAAGAAGCAAGGCAGAGTGGGAAGAATATTAGGATACAAGTGAGAGGAAAAGTAATACATCACAATTTTAATGCTACAAACATGTCAGCATTTTACAGTCATCAGAAGGCCTCTGTTATTTAGAAAGACCCGTGTTCAAATGTGATGTTGGGCAAGTCACTTAAGGTTTCCCAATTTCTTTTTCTTCATCTATAAAATAAGGAGCCTCATCTGATGTTCAAAGGTCCATCCAACTTTATTTTATTTTACTTAATTTTAATTTAATTTAATTTTATTTTATTTTACCTATTTTTTGAGACGGAGTCCTGCTTTGTCACCTAAGCTGGAGTATAGTGACAGGATCTCTGCTCACTGCAGCCTCCGCCTCCCAGATTCAAGCGATTCTCCTGCCCCAGCCTCCTGAGTAGCTAGAATTACAGACGTGTGCTACCACGCCCAGCTAATTTTTGTATTTTTTAGTAGAGATGGGGTTGCACCATGTTGGCTAGGGTGGTCTCAAACTCCTGACCTCAGGTGATTCGGCTGCCTTGGCCTCCCAAATTGCTGGGATTATAGGTGTGGGCCACCACACTCGGCCCCATCCAACTTTGAATACAGTTCTATGTTGAGTGTGATGAGCCATCTGGTTGGTTGGTTTTTAATTGTCAAAATAGGTCAATCATAGTTAAATGGATTGTAAACTATTCTTTTTAAGTTCTGAAACTTTGCATTTTTAGTTTCCTGTTAATTGAATGAGTACTTGATGTAATTTGTTGCAACAACTAAAAATAAGTTACATAGGATCGAAAGAGTTGTATTTATTTTCTAATTTTAATACTGTGGGGTTCTGGGAGCTTATTTCATGACTGTTTTAGAATAAAATGGAATGCATTTACCTGAGGGACACCCTAAGACTAGAGCACAGTGGGCAGGTATGAAAATAAGTATTTTTACAAAATTTTAAAAGTATACTTTATCCAAGTCAGCCTAGTTATGTTTTATTACTTGAGTGTTTTTATGGTATATAATTTAGAAACAAATGTCATATAGTGACATGTAATTTATAACATGTTTATTAATTTAAATTCAGAAAATTCATACCATGATACATTGAGCAACACGTGCTAAAACAAAGATTACTTTATCACAGAATTTGTATTTAACTAGAATAATAAAGCAAATCTACTTATAATTTCTTTACTGCTTTAGACTTTCAGAACAGGTACAAAGTCTTTTTTTTTTTTTTTTTTTTTGAGGAAAACACACATAGGGTTTGAATTTAGGAAGCAAATTAAAACAGAGCGTGATTATCATCAAACTTCATTTCAGTAGTAAAAGCCCTTATTGCACTAAAAAATTCACAATTTAAAATGAGATTGCAAAATTTTCTGTTTCAAAATCAGTTTCTAGAAATTAGAAGTTTTTAAAGCACACTTTATGCTTCCAAAAACTTCAGCTATAACACATTATGAAATTATTTTTCTGAGTGAATATATTTTGCTTACAGAATTCTGTGTAGAACTTAGATTTTCTAATTCTGTGGTTTGTTTTTACTAGTAAACATTGTAAAATAGCTGTTTTCATTTCTTAGCTCAGCAGAATTGTGCATAAGAATCTACTTATCTTCTTATATACATTGTGGGTTTTTTTCATGTTCTTATTGTGTCTTTATGATTTTCTGAAGTGTTTGTGTATTCCTGACAAGTCTCCTCACATCCTTTGACATGTTTGTTTTCCTTGAGTATATAAGCAAGAGGAAATAAATTACACATTTTTAGAAAAACATATAAATCCTAGATAAAGAAAATAAAATTTTTTGAGAAATTTGAACCTACAGCTAGATATTCTGGATATAATTTGACAGTGGTAGAAAAGCTAAGGCTAAGAAGACTTTTCTCTTTTTTTAATTTGTATAAATGTATGGGCTACAAGTATAATTTTTTTTCTTTATTAGAGATAGGGTCTCGCTATGTTGACCAGGCTGGTCTCGAACTCCTGGGCTCAAGTGATCCTCCCACCTTGGCCTCCCAGATTATTGAGATTACAGGCATGAGCCACCACACCCAGCCTACAAGTGTAATTTTGTTACGTGCATAGATTGTGTAGTGGTGAAGGCAGGTATTTTAGGGTATCCATTGCCTGAGTAGCATATATTGTACCCTTTAAGTAATCTCTCATTATCTACCCACCTCCCACCCACTTAGGGCTAAGAAGACTGAACCATTTAGGGGAAATTGTAGAGGGATACTAGTGGGAATGGAGTTGAAGATAAAGTGGATACTAAGAAAGTCTTGAATTTTTATGTTAGTATAGTTTGCATTATTTTCTGATTATAGTATAGAGATGTTTATTAGAAAGGCTTGATTATTTAGAAATGTTGTGATTTGATTTTTAAATTGATGAGTCATGGGAAATGTGGTATATTTTAATAACGTACTTTAGCTTTAGTTTTCATTCACTTTAAAATGGAAGCATTCAAAACATGAAATCACAAAAATAGAAAAGCAATTTGATGCTCAAAAACTTAGACATTGAGAAAACGCTAAAAAATTATAACTTGATTAATGTCAAATTTGATGATGTTTTTACTTTTAGTTTTCTTTTATTTACATTTATTCCTAAATCGAAATACAGAGTAAAAAGTCAGATTTTTAAAAAATAAGATCAGACTTGTCATATTTAATTTAAGAACACAGCTTTCTGCCACTTACCTTCTATAGCTAACATTTTAGATTTTAAGTAAGCAAAGTGAATTTTAATACTGAAAGTAAATTTTTTGAAGGGATCCTTGAGTAATAAGCCAATTATAACTGTTCTTTAATCTTTACTGTCCACTGTCAGTATTTTAGTATTATTTAGCAAATAGGACATGTTTATTTAAATTTTCAGAATACCTACAAATACATTCTTTGTTATTTGATTATTTCTTATGCTATGTAACTATCTTTTTAACGTTAACTTTTACATTGAATAAATCATTTATTTATTTTAATGTTTAAATTTTTCCACATTTGGCCAGTGAGAACCCTTTCACCTGATTTTTTATGACCTCTTAACACACACACACCATTCTTCGTGAGCTTATTTTCTGGCTGTACAAGATATCCCAAATTCTTGTAATTTCTCAGCCCTAATTCTAAGATTAGCCATTTCTGCAAAGACCTCTAGGTTCTTTTTCTGAAGAATGATACTTAGAAATTAAGATCTGGGTTCTAATTGTACTACTGTTATAGTGATATCATTGCTTCTAGTCCTTTCAGTGGAAGGAGCTAGAAAATATGCACACAAACACATACATGAGTAAGAGCTGTATTTATTTTATATCTATTTCTCTCTATATATGCATGTATATATCCACTCAAATTACATTAATTTCTTTAATAAATAGTTAAAATTTTTTTATTACAAGAAAAATGTAGGAATTTATTTATGCTTCTATATATTTATACATATTTATAATATGCCTATATATAGTATGTGTTTGTAATGTAGACATGTTGGAAACCTAGTCTGCTGGCAGTTTTGCTTCTTCCACAAATTTATGGAGTTAAGCTACTTATTTTTTAAAAATTGTAAAATACACATAAAATTTACCATCTTAACCGTCTTTAAGTATGTACAGTTCTGTGGCACTAAGTACATTCTTATTGTTGTACTACCATCACCATCATCTATCCACAGAACTCTTTTCATCTTACAAAACTGAAGCCGTGTACCTATTAAACAACTTGCCATTCCTCCCTGCCCCTAACCTCTGGCAACCACCATTCTACTTTCTATCTCTATGAATTTGACTAGTGTAGGTATCTCATGTAGTATTTGTCCTTTTGTGACTGGCTTATTTCACTTAGCATGTCCTTAGGTTTTTTCGTGTTGTGGAATTGTATCACGATTTCATTCCTTTTTGAAACTGTGTATGTGTGTATATCATATTTATACATTATCATAGAATATAATAATCATATTTTATTTTTAATGTAAAGGAGATATTTAGCATTTTTATTTCTATTTGGATAACTTTCCTTAACCATTTTCTTTTAGGTTAGGTCTGCTGGCATCAAATCTCTTCGTTTTTCTTCATCTGAGAATGTCTTGATTTCTCTGTGATTCCTGAAGGATATTTTCACTGGATGTGTAATTCTGGGTTGACAGCTCTTCTTTCAGCCCTTGAAGTGTTGTGCCACTTCCTTCTGCCTCTGTTGTGATGAGATCAGAGAAATCTGCTGTCATTTGAATTGTTTTACCCTTATACTTAAGATGGGTTTTTCCCTAAATACTTGAAAAAAATCTGTCTTTAGTTCTTAAAGGATTTGATTATGATGCATCTTGAGATGGATTTCTTTAGGTTTGCCTTATTTGGGGTTTGGTCAGCTTTTTGAGTATGTAGGTTAATGTCTTTTGCCAAATTTGGGAAGTTTTCAGCAGTTGTTTCTTTCAGTACTTTTTAAACCTGCCCTCTTTCTCCTTTTCTTCCTGGATTTGAATGACATGTTAGATCTTTTGTTATAGTCATGCAGGTGCTTGCCACTGATCATTGTTTTAGGGTCTGTTTTTTTTTCCTTTATTGTTCAAAGTGGGTAATTTCCATTATTTTTATCTTCAGTTCACTGATTCTTTTGTCATCTTCATTCTGCTATTGAGCCCACCTAGTTTTCATTTCAGTTTTATCTGTTATTTATTTGCTGAGACTTTCTGTTTTTTTCAGGTGTTTCATGTATGTTAGTAATTGCTTGTTGAAACACTGCTGGATCTTATGGTAATACTTGATTTGCTTTAATGCGACCCCCAGAGCAAATGCCAGAGAAAAGGCAAGTAGGCAAGGCAAAAAAAACTTTATTTGCAAGCCAATGTGAAGGAGGGAGCGAGGTTCACTGGTCTCCGGCGGTGGAGGCCCACGAAGTCGCTCCGGCATTCTCGGAGGAGGTTCCTGGGTCCCGCCCACGAGGAGGGGCCGAGGAAGTTCCCTCCGGCGTTCTCGGGGGAGGTTCCTGGGTCCCGCGCACAAGGAGGGGCCGAGGAAGTTCGCTCTGGCGGTCTCGGACGAGGTTCCTGGGTCCCGTATAGGAGGAGGGGCCGAGGAAGTTGGCACGCACGCCCGCCGGGAGCGGCTTTTATGTCCTGGGCCCGGAAGTGGGAGGGCAGTGGGCGGGACATAGGCGGGTCGGGGGCGGGGCGGTAGGCGTGGCTAGGCGGGTTCCGGTTCTTCTCCGTCGGAGGTCGCATTGCGCCTGCGCGGTCGACCGGTGTCTTTCCCGGGCGCGGGAAAGTTGACGGTGAAG
Organism: Piliocolobus tephrosceles; assembly: GCF_002776525.5. Lineage (NCBI taxonomy): Eukaryota > Metazoa > Chordata > Mammalia > Primates > Cercopithecidae > Piliocolobus > Piliocolobus tephrosceles. Next base: position 52,802,024 of record NC_045446.1, on the reverse strand, counting down.
AACCCGGAACTGCGCCATCTTGCCTCCGTTTGTCCAAACAGTACTATGTTTAATTTTGTGAGTAACCACCCAACTGTTTTCCACAGTGGCTGCGCCATTTTACATTCCTACCAGAGTTCCAGTTTCCCCATATCCTTACCAACACTTGTTATTTATTTTCCTTATCTCTCTCTCTTTCATTTCAGTGGCCATCCTGTAATGAGTGTGAAGTCCTTACTCTTTGTGATTTCTGATTTGCATTTCCCTGATGATTGCTGATGTTGACCATGTTTTTATGTGCTTGTTGGCTGTTTTTACATATTCTTTGGAGAAATGTTTAAGTTCTTTGTCCATTTTTTAATCAGGGTGTGTGGGTTTTCCTGTTGTTAGGTTATAAGAATTCTTTGTATATTTGGGATATTAATCTCTTATAAGATACGTGGTTTGCAAATATTTTCTCCCCTTCTGAGTTGTCTTTTTACTCTGATACTGCCCTTTGATGGACAAAAGTTTTGATTTTGATGAAGTCCAAGTTATTTATTTTTCTTTTGCTGCCTGTGTCTTGGTATCATGTCCAAGAAATCATTGCCAAATCCAATGTCATGAAACTTTTCCCCTTTGTCTTCTTCTAAGAGTTTTTATAGTTTTAGCTCTTACATATTGGTCTTTATCTATTTTGAGTTAATCTTTGTAGCTATTCATTTCTCTCCTATCTCCTTTGTTAAAGAGAAAATAAAAGCTTTGTGACCAAAGATTGAAATTATTAAGCTGGGAACTAGATCCAATAACAAAGGGTTGGTGGTCAGGATAAGACTCAAGGCTCAGGAGAGGGAAAGTGATAGGTTTTTTTAGAGCTGAAACCCATGAACAATTTGTTTCATATCAGATAAGCAAAGTCTGTCTGTGCCTGATTAGATGGCATATATGAGCTAATTGTTTAGGCATTGTGTTCCCCTGAGTTGGTGTTGGTTCTTCTAGAAAGTTGTCATGGTGATGAACATGATTATGGTACTAGATGAAGATGGCACTATGGTCATTTAATAGAAATCAGGCATGCTTCACTGTCATCAGGCTGGGTGGCTAGGTCAGGATTCATCACCTTCCTTCTGGGGTCACTTTCTTTTTTCCTATAATACATTTTTTAAGGAGTTTCTTTAATGATAATGTATTGGTGACAGAAACCTCTGTTTTTGCATTCCTGATAGATATTTTTGCTGTTTGTAGCTTTCTGGGATAACAGTTATTTTCTCTCACAACAATGAAAGTATCATGCTCCAGTCTTATGACCCACATTTTTTCCTGTTGACAAATTAGGCATTAGTCTAGTTGTTTCTTTTAAGGTAATCTGTTGTTTCTCTCTGACTGCATTTTTTTTTTAATTTTAAATTTTTGCTTTTATATTTTGAGATGAAGTTGCACTCTGTTGCCCAGGCTGGAGTACAGTGGTGCCTTCTTGGCTCACTGCAACCTCTGTCTCTAGGGTTCAAGTGATTCTCCTGCCTCAGCCTCCCAAGTAGTTGGGATTACAGGTGTGTGCCACCACGCCCAGCTAATTTTGTATTTTTGGTAGAGACGGGGTTTCACCATGTTGGCCATGCTGGTCTTGAACTCCTGACCTCAGGTGATCCGCCCACCCGGGCCTTTCAAAGTGTTGGGATTATAGGCGTGAGCCACTGTGCCTGGCCCTCTCTGACTACATAGAAATTCTTCTTCCTTTATTTACTCTGCTTGAGTTGTGTTGAGATTCTTAACTCTATGGATTGGTGTCTTTCATTGGTTCCTGAAGGGTTCTAAGCCATTATTTATTTAAATATTCCCTCTGCTTTCATTCTCTCTCTTCAGGATAGATATTAGGTCTTGTTACTCTATCCTTCATGTCTCTTAATGCTCTAATGTTTTACATCTCTGTGTCACTAGAAGTTTAGAAAATGTCTTTAGTTCTCTTACATAAAGTTCATTAATTCTTCTTTCATATATTTAAAATATGCTGTGAAATTTTGTGTTTTTAATTTCTATTATTTTCTAGGAATTCTGCTCAGACTCAATTTTGAACCCACTTTTTTATTTCTTGAAGCATGTTAAACATTTATTTTATAATGTAATTGGTAGTTTCAGTATTGAAGTTTTTGTGGATGCCATCTACTGTATTTTATTCTTAGCTGACTCTCTTTAAAATGGTATCATGTTTACGTATGCACACAGTGGTTTTTTAAAAATGTGAGCTGTTCATTTTTCTTATGAAAATAATTTTTGTGGAAATTAGTTGCACTTTGGAATATATGTGATTCCTTCTAGGAAGAATTTATGATTGTTTCTGCCAGGTGCCTGGGAATATCTCTTATTTTAGAACCATTTTCAAAGCAATTCTTGGCTTGGAGTTTTTTTTACCACCAGATGGTGTGAATTGGGGCTGCAAATCAGCATGAAGACCAGCATGTGGTTGCACATTCTCAGGAGTACCCTCCTCCCATCAGCTCCAAGGTTTTAAACAGGCAGTCCTCTTTCAGTCTCCAGGAAGGAGAGGTTGAAAAATAGTGGAATAGACAATGTTTTAACTAACTTTCCATTTGAGATAATTGAACATTTACTTGTAGTTTGGAGAAATAAAACAGAGATATCTCATGTATTCTTTACTCAATCTATGCTAATGGTAACACCTTATGGAACTGTAATACAGTATCAGATCCAAGATATTGACAGTGATAAAGTCAAGATATAGAACATTTTCTTCACCACAAGGATCCCTCATGTTGCGCTTTGTAACTACACTCACTTCCATTTCACTCCCTATTCCCTCTTTAATCCCTGGCAATCACTAATCTTTTCTCCATTTCTGTACTTGGTTAAGAGTGTTGTAAAAATGAAATCATAGATTGTAGAGTCTTTTGGGGTTGGTTTTTTAAAATTTAGTATAATTCTCTGGAAGTTTATTCAGGTGGTTACATGTATCAATAGTTGGTTCCTATTCATTGCTTAGTAGTTTTCCATGGTATGGATGTACTGTAATCTGTTTAACCATTTAATTGATGAAAAACATCTGGGTTTGCAGTTTTGGGCTATTGTGAGTAAAGCTGCCATAAGCATTCCTGTATTTGTTTTTGTGTGAACGTAATTATTTCATCTGTGATAAATGTTGAAAAGTGCAATTTCTAAGTTGTGTGGTAGTTGTATATATAGTTTTTTTTGTTTGTTTGTTTGTTTTTAAGTTACCGGACTGTTTTCCAGAGTAGCTGTACCATTTTACAGGAAGGCATGAGAGATTGTTTCTCTGCTTCTTTGCCAGTATTTGATGTTGCCACTATTTTTTTTTATTTTAACCATTCTGAAAACTATGTGGTAATATTTCATTGTGGTATTAATTTGCATTTATCTAATGGTTAGGATGTTGTACATCTTTTTATGTGCTTATTTGCATCTGTTTATACTCTTCATTGAAATGTCTTTTCATGATTTTTGTCTATGTTCTAATTGGATTGTTTGCTTTTTTACTGTAGGTTTTCAGAGTTCTTTATATATTCTACATACTAATCCTTTGTTGATTATGTGGTTTGAAATATTTTCTCCCAGTCTGTAACTTTAATCCTTAAGATAATCTTTGCATAGTAGACATTTTAAATTTTAATGAAGTCTTATTTATCAATTTTTCCTTTTATGGATTATGATTTTGGTGTCAAGGCTAAGGATTCTGCCCAGCCTGTATTCGGAGAACATTTTCTCCTATGTGTTTTCCTAAAGGTTTTATAGTTTTATGTTTTCCATTTATATTTATGGTCCACATTTATGTTAATTTAAATATAAGATGGAGAGTTAGGTTGAGAATTTTTTTTTTTTTTTGCTTCTGGATGTCTAAATGAAATGTTCTAGCATCATTTTTGGAAAGATTATTTTTCTTCCATTGAGTTGCTTTTGTACCTAGGCAAAATCAGTTGTGCATATTTGTGTAGGTCTCTATTGTGACATTGATCTGTTTATCTCTCTACTAATACTATATAGTCTTGATTACTGTTGGTGTATATTAAATCTTAAAATCAGGTAAACTGAGACCTCTCACTTTATTCTTTTTCAATATCCTTTTAGTTATTCTAATTCCTTTGCCTTTCCCTGTAAGTTTCAGGATAATCATCAAAATTTTCAAAAAGTCTTGCTGGGATTTTGATAGGATTTGCATCAAACTTTGCTATGGTTTGAGTATTTGTCATCTTCAAAATTCATGTGGAAATCTAGTTTCTATTATGATAGTATTGAGAGATGTCAAATACCTTTAAGAGGTATTTAGATCATAAGAGCTCTGCCCTCATGAATGGACAGGAATGGGTTCATTATCATGGGAGTGAGTTCACCCTCTCTTTCACCCTCTTTTTGCTTTTGCACCATGTAATGCCTTTCATCAAGTTACGATGTAGCAGGAAAGCCCTTGCCAGATGCTGGCATCTTGATGTTGGATTTCCTAGTCTCCAAAACTGTGAGCCAAAACAATTTTTGTGCTGGTAATTGGTGTATTTAGATCATTTATATTTGATGTAATGATTAATATATTAGAACTTAAGTGTGACATTTTATTTTTTTGTTTTCTGTTTCTTTTTTTTTTTTTCTGTTGTCTTTTTCTTGTTTTCCTGTGGGTTATTTGAACATTTGTCTAATTCTATTTTGAGTAATTTGTAGTATTTTTCTTGTTTCCCTTAGTATAGCTTTCTTGATGGCTTCGTATACCATTCGTATACCATACTTGACGTAACGTATACCAACTTATCACAGTCTACTGGTGTTATTTTACTAGTTCAAGTGAAATGTAGAAACCTTATCTCCCTTTATGTGTTTTTACCCTACTGTATTTATAATTGTGTTAAATATTTGCTTGACTTGTAACCAACCACATTAGACAATGTTTTAGTTTTTTCCTCAACTGTCAAGTCTTTAACAAAAACTCAAGAGGAGAAGGAAAATGTATTACATTTAGCTGTATTTTTGCTTTCTGTATTCTTTTTTCCTGATGTTCTAAGGTTTCTTTGATGATTTCTCTTTTGTTTAAAGAACTGTCTTTAGCTCTTCCTTCCTGTAGGGTAGTTCCACTGGATGCAAATTCTTTGAGTTTTCCTTCATCTGAGAATGTCTTGAGTTCCACTTGATTATTAAAGCAATTCCTGGGTCGTTTTTGAAGGGCATTTCTGCTGGTTATTGGATTCTGGTTTGACGGTTATTTTCTGTAAGCACCTGAAAAATACTGTGCCACTTCCTTCTGGCCTCCATGGTTTCTGGTAAGAAAATTATCCTGCTTCTCTGTTCTTTCTCTTTTCATTCTTTTTCCTCTCTTTGTTTTAATTTTAATAGTTTCTTGTGCTGTGTCTTAAGCATTCGTTCATTTATCTTCATCAGTGCTTACATTTGTTAATACCATCCATGTTATTTGTTATCTTAGATACTGATTTTTTTTCTCTTCATGTGGGTCATAGTTTCCTGCTTCTTTGCGTGTTTTGTTTATTTCCAATGGGATGCCAAACATTGAGAATTTTACCTTGATGGGTCCTGGATGTTTTTTATTCCCGCAAATATTCTTGAGTTTTCTTCCTAGATGCAGATGGTTTATTTGTAAACAGTTTGATCCTTTTGAGTTTTGCTTGTAAGCTTTCTAAGGTTGAACCAGAGTAGTCTTTAGATTAGGTCTAATTTGGTCCCAGTACTAAGACAGTACCCTTTTGAGTACCCTTATCTGATGCCCTGTGTATTATGAGATTTTAAAAATTCTGGTTGGTGGGCGGCTGAGTGCAGTGGCGCATGCATGTAATCTCAGCACTTTGGGAGGCTGAGGCGGAACAGATCATGAGGTCAAGAGATTGAGACCATCCTGGCCAACATGGTGAAACCACATCTCTACTAAAAAATGCAAAAATTAACTGGGCATGGTGGCGCGTGCCTGTAGTCCCAGCTACATGGGAGGCTGAGGCAGGAGAATTGCTTGAACCCGGGAGGCAGAGGTTGCAGTGAGCCGAGATCGCACCACTGCACTCCAGCCTGGCAACAGAGTGAGACTCTCTCTCAAAAAAAATTCTGATTGGTGGGAACAGGAAAGAACCAGGGATTCTTTCCTGTGGTTCTTTCCCTTGCCTGAGGCACTCTCTTTACACACATATGCTGATGAGAAATCAGCCGAACACTCTAGGGGGATGCACTGTAGGTTTCTTGGAGCCTGCTGTTTGCACAGAGTCCAGCTTTCTTCTGCCCTGTATCCTGCCCTGCAAATTGTAGCTCTTTCCACCCCCTGAACTCCCAAGTTCTATCTTGTAACTCAGGGAGATTGCTGGACTCCACCTGCGTTCTCCCTCCCTGCACTGCAGCCTAGAAGGGGGCTCACCATTTTTGTTTCTGCTTTCACAGGGATCATTACCTGTGTTGCCTCTTGTTCAGTGTTTGAAATCATTGTTTCATACATTGGGAGATAAGGGGCACCAACAGGATTGGAATGTTAGATAAGATGGTGAGAGAAGGACTTGATTGAGAAATTAACTGTTCTGATTATGTTTTGCTATATAACAATCTGCCCCCAGATCTAGTGACTTTTCTCATAGGTGTGCAGTTTGGGTAAGGTTAGGCTGAAACAGCTTGTTTCTGCTCTGCTAGACATCAGCTGGGGGCAGCAGAAAGGCTGGGGGCTGGAATCGTCTGAAAGCTTCCTCACTCAACATATAGGTGGTTGATGCTGGTTGTCTGCTGAGATCTCATTTGGGATGTGGCTGGAACATCTACGCAGAGTCTTTCCAGTGGCTGCTTGGCTTCCTTCCTCACAGCATGGAGGCTGGGTTCTAACAATAAGGATCTGAGGGCCAGGAGGAAGTTATTACATCTTTTCTAATCCAACCTTGAAAATCATGCTGTGTATTACAGGGAGTCACTAAGTCTAGTCTATATTAAAGGGGACTGGAATTAGCCTCCTACTTTTGCTGGAGGCAAGTTAAACTCCTACTTTATGTAGGGAGGCAAGTCAAAGAATTTGTGGACATGTTTTAAAGTCCCACAGCAGTGATACTTGAGCAAAGGAGGTGAGGACATCCAGGGAAAAGTATTCCAGGTACATGGTACAGATACATAAAGGCCCTGAAGGATAGTGGATGCCTGATAGTTTAGATTTGTTTATAGTTTAGTTACCACTGCACAGCGTCACCTCCTTGAGGGCAGGGTGAACAGTGTTGGGAGAAGAGTGTTGAAAGATAGTTGCAGTTCAACAATTTTTTTTTGAAGGCACCATGTATTAAAAATTCTAAAAATGAGTACATATACTTTGATCTAGTAATTCTTTCTTTGAGAAATTATCTTAAGGAAAAAGTATACAAACAAGCAATGCTGTAGTGAATATTTGTAGGTGTTTAAATGCCCATTAATAGCAGATTAATTAAATTATGGTTTGTCTATATAATGGAACACTGCAGTTTTTAAACTAAATGTTTTGGCACAGAAAAATAAGTGAGTATTGAGGGACAAGAAGTAGATTTCAAATACTGGTATATAAAATTGTACTATTTGGTTAAAAGTACTCTCTCTATATAATATGTGCATAGAATGGAGAAGATGAGATGAGAGCAATGGTGGCTATTTTAGAGTTGCTTTTCAGAAAACTGTATGTTGCTATTATAACAGAAATATATTTCTATTGTCAAAGTAAAAGCACCTTTTAAAAGAATATGTTGATTTCTTTTTATTAAGTAAAGAAGGGAGAATAAAACAAAATATGTACAGAAAAAGTGTAGAGTGATGTAAAATCAAGATTTTTCAAGAGATGATCTCTTGATTATAGGTTACTTTTATTTCCTTTTATATGTTGTTGTATTAATTGTAATTTAATTGTTAAACTCATAAGAAGGAGATATATATTAAAACAAAATAGTTGTGAAGGATGTTGTTAAGCAGCCTTGTTTTAAGAGTAGCTATCGTGAAAAATTTAAATTTAGAGACTAGCAAAATCAAGAGATCTTTTGGTTTCCTTTAGTGCAGAGAACTGCAGAATTTCTTTACTGGACACAAAATATTATGTGACTTACAACATTTGATTTACACACAATCCTTAAGCTATCATTCTTTGTTAAAATGTGGCTATTTTCCATATTTATCTTATTCTTTATCACCTCTTTATCATAGATTTTTAGTAACCTTGCACGTTCTAAATAAAATAAAAATTCTAGATGATGTACTAATACTTTAATTAATATTTTATTGCAAAAATGTTTTTAGGTTAATTGTTCTCATTTCACTGTCTTTTCCCTTTATTTTATATAAATAATTTGTAATTCATTTTGTTCTTATATACCATAGGATGTGTTTTGGAGATGCAGACAAAATATCTTTGATGAAATGAAGAAGAAATTTTTACAGGTAGACTGCTGATGTAATTGCCTTAGTGTGATAATCAGCAGAGCAAGTAACAGCATGTTAGTATTTTTATTTAATATCAAGGCATGTCTTATGTTTTATGCTTGTTTGGCTATTTTATTTCTACCCATATTTAATAATAAAAAAGTCACCTTAAATGAATTTGTGTCGAATAGTACCTTGTTTTTAGCTAGCGAATGAGGGAGAAAAAACTGATGGAAAAACTAAGGAACCCTTTGTTATGATGTTGGGTATGATAGTTTCCTATTTTCCCAGATATATTTATTTTCTGAGATATTAATAATGTAGGAAATTAAATCATTTAAAAATTTACAAAGTCAAAATCCAGAAATCCTATTATTACTAAATTTTTGAGAGCCTGTGTGCACTACAGACTTAAACTTCCATATGATGTAACATTCTGGTATAATCTTTACTTGATACTTAATTTTTCCTTCAGTCCCTTTGCTCTGTTTTTTTTCCCCGGAGTTGCTCATTTAATCTCTCCTATCCTTTCCAAGTGTGGCAAGAGACCACTTAGAAAAAGATCATATAGATAATATCAGAGTTGGCTGCGGTTTTGAGGTGGGGTAAAGGGAGGATCTTAAAAATAAAATCTCTTTTTTCAAATGTAAGTTAGGACCTTCATTAATAGCCCTAGAAATGTTACTTGTTAAAATAAAAATGCAGAGTCTAAATGAAGCTGATACTTTTTTTTTTTTTTTTTTTGAGATGGAGTTTCACTCTTATCGCCCAGGCTGGAGTACAATGGTGCGATCTCGGCTCATGGCAACCTCTGCCTCCTGGGTTCAAGCAATTCTCCTTCCTCAGCCTCCCGAGTAGCTGGGATTACAGGTGTGCACCACCATGCCAGCTAATTTTTTTATTTTTCGTAGAGACAGGGTTTTGCCATGTTGGCCAGGCTGGTCTTAAACTCCTGACCTCAGGTGATCCACCCGCCTTGGCCTCCCAAAGTGCTGAGGTGTGAGCCACCACGCCTGGCAGCTGATACATTTTATAAATTTCAACCAGCAAAAATATTCATACCATCAATTCTCTTTTAAAATCTGTGGCAATACATTAATCTTGAACTCTGGATACCCAGATGGGTAGTGCTCTAAGGCCCAATTACTTAGCTTATGGCAGCTCCTGTACCAAAAGGGAGAGAAATGGACTTATTGTACGTGCGCGCGCGTGTGTGTGTGTAAAACTTGTAACCAAAATATTATTCTTCGCAATAACATTGAAAGGAAGAAAGTCTTAGAGAGCATAGGTTGAATTTAGAGGTAAAGAGGTACCTTCATAATTTAAAAATACTTTATCTTAATTTTTTCCCTTAGAAATATTTAAATCTTGATAATTTTGAATTTTGTTTGATATTAGCTTACATTCTATATGCTGATGCCATTCTGAACATATACCATCAATTTTAAACGTCAGTTTGTGTTCTTTAATAAGAAACACATAGGAAGTATTTTTTGAAACAAAAATTATGATGTTATCAGAGAACTCAGATTTAAACTTAAAACTATTGGGAATGTCAAGAAAAGGAGACAAGATGACTTAAGAGGCGAAGATCCTTTCAGCGGGCTCTAAAATGTCTTAGAACTATGCCAACAACTTCTAGATGTTTCTAGCAGTTAAGTGTATCTTTGGAAGAAAACTGTTTTCAGTGTTTTTTATCCCAGTATGTTTCACCTTTTATAAACAAGGCTATGGTTTTATTCTTTCTACTTTTTTTTTCTTTGAGACAGTCTCACTGTCACCCAGGCTGGAGCACACTGGCACAATCTCAGCTCACTGCAACCTCCACCTCCCGGGTTCAAGCGATTCTCCTGCTTCTGCCTTCTGAGTAGCTGAGGTTACAGGCACGTGCCACCACACCCAGCAAATTTTGTATTATTAGTAGAGACAGGGTTTTGCCCTGTTGGCCAGGTTGATCTCGAACTCCTGACCTGAAGTGATCCTCCCACCTATGTGATCTCCCTCTCCTGGCCCTTTTTACTTTTTTAAAAAGGTTTTTTTCCTTCAGACTTTGCTAGGAAATCTAGCTTTGTTTCTGCAATGAACATAGACACCGAGCATTCTATTAGCCTATAGAGAAACTATAACTGCTGTTGACTTTCTCCCCAGTCTCACAAGTGTAATATTGCTATTGAGTTGTCTGTAAAATAAGTAGTTTCAACTTTAGGATTTATACCTTTTTTTGTACTTAGCTAGATTTTCTTTGTAGAAAACTTTGTGCTCTTCAAATAGCGCATCTAAACTACATTAAATGTTTTTCTAAATGGAACATGTTTTAGGCTTTTCTAGAATTTTGCACTTGTTTTCTCTTACCTCAGGTTCATCAGAGAACTCTTTCAACTAAAAATTTTTGCTCCCTCCCCTCAATCATGATATATCCTCAGATGCCTTTTCTTAATGTTGGATGTAGTACTTAAATGAAAAGTAGTACCCTTCCCTGCCTACCAGCACCATCATGATGATGATGATGCTGGTACTTTCCCCACTTGAACTTGGATGTGCTTGAAGGTGTTTAGGTATATTTATTTTTTATATATTACTATGTAACAGTGGACCCTAAAGTTTAGTGACTTAATAGGGCAATTCGTTTATTTGTTCAGATTTCTGCGGGATGGGATTGGGGCCAGGGCTCACCAACTATTCGGTTCTGCTCCAGGTGGCATCATCTAGAATTACTTGGCTCCATTAAGTTGGTGGCAGTCATTGAATGGAATGGCAGCCATTCCATTGAATGGAATGTCCAAAAGGCTTTTCTCATACATCAGGCACCTCAGTGTCTCCACCAAGTGGCCGCTTCCTCTCTATATGGATTGCTAGGGCCTCCTCACAGCATGCTGATCCAGGGTAACTGGATTACTTACATGGTGGCTGGATTATAAGAGGGAGTGTTCCAAGAAATACAAAAGCAGAAACTGCTGGTTTCTTAAGGCCCTGCCTTAAGTTACACAGTGTCACTTCTGTCACATTCTCTTGGTCTTAGATGGTCATGTGGCCAGGTCAGATTCTTGAGAAAAGGAAAAAGGAAAAAGAATGGCAAAGAATTTCTTGCTATTTTTAATTCATCTCAAGACATAATTGGTTTTACCTTTGGGCATAAGTAGGATCAGTCTTGGTTAGAGCCACAAAGAAATTAAGAAGATAGCTGCCCTAATTTCCCATTTCCAAAAAAACTTTTTTACATTTAAATGTTTTGGAAATGTTTCTTGCATGTTTAATTTATAATGTATAGTTTTTTATAGTTTTTTTTCTCTTGAAAAGCTATTAAAAAAAATCTGTTGCCACATCTTATTGGTGGTATCTTAAAATTGCAACAACAAAAAAATTGTTTTCTTCTCAGTTCCCAAATTGGAGAGGGGAAAGGAGGAGAGAAATTTTACTTTAGTATGATTACTATTAGCAATGGTGATTCTAAAATTCAGATGAAGTCCGCATAACAGATTAAAGTATAGGTGAAATAAGAATGGGCCCAGAAAGTTGAGTGTAAAGTAGAATTTAGCAGTGGCTAGCTTAGAGCTTTAAAGAAGAGCAGAGCTTTTTATCTGTTTAAATCATCCTACAACAGAATTCAAGAGGAAAATGTAATTTGCTGAGAAATTCTATGTATAAGGAGTTTAAGGAAACAAAGTATATGAAGTTTTATGTAGGTGTTCATCACAGAATTATTTGTAAAAGTATAATAAAGTCTAAGAGTCAATAAAATAGAATTTATTAAGTAAATTATTATTAATCCATGTACTAACAAATACTACCTAGCTTTAAAATGATGAGTTAGGAAAAGCTTTACAGGGAAAGATTGCATGATATAAGAAAGATGTTAGAAAACAGCATGTGTATTCTAATCCAGTGTTTGTGATTGCGTAGCATGCATGCATAGCCTCTCTCTGTGTGTGTGTGTGTGTGTGTGTGTGTGTGTGTGTGTGTGTGTGTATGTGTGTGTTTGCAGATAAGATACTTGGAAGGATATATGCCAGCATGCTAATAGTTATCTGTGGGTTATAGAGTTACAGATTATTTCCATTTTTTCCTTTATACTCTTACTATTTTTTTAAAAAGCAAAATTATGTATATGTACAGGAAAGAAGGGCTATTACTAAAAAGAATATAAGCCACACATGAGATTGAATTTTGTTTTTATCTGTATAATACATTTAGTCTTTAGATAGGATTCTATTGAGGGATAATTTTCCCACATAGAAGGAGAGGCATCTGGAGTGCTTGGACCCTGCATTCACATATTTAGGGAAAGAACCAGGAACTGCTAGTGTCTGGCCATATGATGTTGCCACATCACCATTCTTATGTATGATTACTATCATAGCACTTTTGATTTCTAAATTCTTAGAGTTGTCTTCCTTTGACCATCAACTCTAGCCTATTTGAGGCTTTAAAATCTGGCTACTACAGTATTTTATACCAGGAACACTGAATCATTCAGACCTGAGCTATCCCTGAAGTATACTATTGAATCTATAAAAGTGTACCTTTTGTAGTTGAAATTTATTTTGAGTTATTTACTGTTTCATCATAAACCAGCATTTTTAAAAAGATCTATGTTTTTTAGTTTAGGGTTAAAATGTGTAAAATGATCTATTAAATGTGTTAATATAACATCTAAAATGTACAGGTGAAGGCTTTTTTATCTTTTTTGAAATGTATATTGATAATGTTCTTTTGTTTCTTTTATTTTACAGAAATGTATTTTCTTTTTATTTTTTAACTAAGTTATTGGTAATTAAATATTTAGTGTGTCTGAATTGTAGTGCTACCCAATTTATTTTAAATATTATACTTTTATATCAACTTATTTTTGTTCTAAACTAATTGGAATAACTTTAAATGATCTCTTGCAAACCCAAAAGTGTGTGTCACAGAAACAGATGATAATTGTATTACTTCAACAAACAAAAAACTTTGTGGCTATCCCATCTTCAGTACTAGCTAGTTATAATTTTTCTTATTTAAAAATGGATAATATAGAAGCAACAAAAGGTTGGGGTTGATAGTGTTGTAGAAACTAAGGAAGAAATAAATTTTTGTGTAAACCACCAGTTTGTAAAGATCATATTTCTGAATAGCCCATTATGGAGATGATGAGACATCTCCCAGTTTAATGCCACACCTGACTTTCAGGGAAAGCAAGAGATTTACGTAATCGGATTTGTGTATCAGAAATACTATTCTGGGTTAAAGGAATATAAGATTGGAAGAAGTTAAACTTCTTAGGAAGCTGTTCCATAATTTTGTTGTAGGATATTCTTATTGCTGCAGGCAGGAATAAAGTGCAGGAGGTAGTTCAAGAGATACTCAAAAGGTAGAATGGACAGGATTTGGAGACTCTGTGAGGTAAAGAGGGAAGGACGAGGAAGATGATCAGTTCAGCTGTTTGGTTTCAGCAGCTAGGCAGATGATGGTGCCATTCATTGAGATAGCCATTATAGAAGGAGAGAAAGGAATTTCTTCCAATAAAGTATCTTTGATGTAGTGTTTTACCCCTGTGGAAAGTGGGAAAGTGGTGTCCCTTAACAGCTTGAGGGAGGGCATAGCTTATTTGAGAAAGTTTAAGCAGGAAGGAGAATTCGTGACCCTAATTCCTTTCTGTATTGGTAATTGAAACTGTTTCCTTGTTTTTCCCTCCCGCTTCTCCTGGCTCATCTGTTTGGATAAGCTTGTCAGCTCCCAACACATTAATAAATGGAGCTTTTTGGACATCTGGACTTACGGGTACAGCAGCGTAAAGATCAGGAGATGTAGTAGCCTGTATCCCTTAGTTATAGATTTTGTAATCTTTAGACAATCCTTACTGCATTTTTGCACAATTCCCATTGTTTTTTTAGGAGACCCAGAAATACTTGGTTTGACTGTGGCTAGCATGGTAATGACACATTTTTAAGGATCAGATTTTATAATTTTTAACTTAAAATTGCTTAAATATTACTATCTTCATGGCTTATTGACCATGGATTTACATCTTAAAGGTGAAAGCAAATGTCTCCAAGAATGATTGTTGATTCTGAAATATGCCCCGATATTTCCAAAACAAACTTACATGGTACTTTTATGTTTGACATATCCATTAGAATGTGTTTCAGGCTACAATAAAACAGAGAAAATAGCACAGAGAAAATACTTAATATTTTGTGAGGTCTTTTACATTTAATCATAAAATTTTATGGCTAATGATACTTCTGTTTTGCCTTGAAGATAATATATAAAGTCCTGTTTTTCTTAAAATTTCAGATAGAAAATGCTGCTGAAGAACCTAGAGTCTTATGTATAATACAAGATACTACTAATTCAAAGACAGTGAATGAACGGATCACTTTAAATTTACCAGCATCTACTCCAGTCAGAAAGCTCTTTGAAGATGTGGCCAACAAAGTAGGCTACATAAATGGAACCTTTGATTTGGTGTGGGGAAATGGAATCAATACTGCTGATATGGTAAAATCCTAGACTTAAGCTTCTAAAAATGTTATTATAAAATAACATTTTATATTTTATATTTCTATAAAAATGTTATTATAGCCATTGTTGTTGCTACTAATGTTAAATCCTGGAACTCTTTTTAAATCATAAACAAAAGTATAGCAACTACAGTAAGAGCCTATGTGCAGCTCAGTAATTGGATCCTTCGTCTTCCTTTGCCTCCATTCTGGATTTAACATTTGCTTGTCCTAAAGTTTACGTAATGTCATTTCGTCAGTTTTTTCATTCATGAAAGGTGACTCACATAATATTGTCTCAACTAAATATTCAGTAATATTGTCTGTATTTACTGAGCAGAATGATGATCATCGTATATTTTTCCATGGTAAAAGATTGTAAAATCATATTTTATGATCTGATTTTTGGAAAGGAAGAAAAAATATTCATAGTAAGAAAAATGGAATCATACATGCCTCATACATTCCAATGTTAACCAAGATTATCTCTTGCTGACTTTTATTTCTTTTTATTTGTGTGTCTATGTGTATTTCTGGGCAACTTTTTTTATATGTTTATTTTTCTTGTATGGACATGTATAGCTTTTGATTTTTGACTCTCAAGCTTAAAAACATTTTTAACGACTGCAGTCTTGTCAGATCTCTTTGAGGATATACTTTCTAATTTTAGTCTTCTGTTCTATTAACTGTTTCCTTAAGTGTTTATCCTTTATCCATTATATTTAGTTTCTCTCTTTCATGGTGTAGCATTTCTTTAAATATTTAGTGATTCTTACTTTTGCTCATTTTTATATTTGAGAATCTCTGTTCACTTCTCTGTGGATGCTGATTGAACTTACCATATTTAGTTCTTGGTTGTTGTGGAAAAAGGGTGGGACATGCTGCTAGATGTGATGTGTTTCTAATTTGTTCTGGGATTGACTGGTTTCTGACTCTTTAGGGTTAGGAGTTGATCAGTACCTAGTTAGACAGCACTGCACTGTCTCTCTGGTCACAGTGCCCACTCTTCACCCTGACAGGAAATAGGCACTGCTGTCTGCTGCATAGTCCAAGGAGAAAAAGAGAGGAGATACCAAACTGATCAGAATGCCTTTTCCCACTTGCTCACTTTTAACTGTTTCCTGGCTTCTACGTCTTGACCTGAGTCTGAAGTTCCTTACTAGCTTTATCTCCACAGTAGTCTTCTCTTATAGGGTCTTTGGGCTATGGTTCTCTTTAGTTTTACTTTTCCATAGATCTGATCCTGTCTGTTTTTTGTTTTTTAATTTCTCAAAATTTTTGGTTTGCTAAGCATGTTTTTTTTTTTTTTTTTTTTTTTTTGGACATTTTATGGACTTTTGGGGAGGATTATTGGGAGACATGTACTTAGGTCATCATTTGACCTAATTTTGTATTAATGTTTACTACCAAAATAAACAATTGCAATTACTAAAAAAATTTCTAGGAATCCTTGATAGACATCTCTCCTTGGGCCATTTTTATAAGGGCACTGATCCTATTCATGAGGGCTCCACCCTTAAGACCTAATCAGCTCCTAAGGCCCCACCACTTAATATCATTGCATTGGGGATTAGATTTCAGCATATGAATTTTGGGGAGACATAAACCTTCAGAACATAGCAGAGGCACTGATCATTTTTGCCTGGGATTGTGGTTAAGGAAGGAGACCACTGAGTTGGATCTCATCTGCATTATTAGAGTAGTATTCTAGATAGTCTTTTTTGTTTCCTTTCTCTCCGTCCACCCTACATGATAGTTAGAATTATTTTCTATCATCCAAAATTGTAGCACTTACATCACCTTTTAGTTCAGTAACCGTCAATCACTGTTCATTGCCCACTGATTAAAAATCTCAGACAAGCTACTCTTGGCTCTTTAAGGCTTTATACTCTTAAATCCCAGATACTGCATTGATTTATTTTCTTAACATAAATTTCCATATTTTTCTGTCTTAAGTTTTCCAGGAAAATACCTCTAACAGTCAATGAAGTTGAATGTGTATCCCTATGGTATTTGGAGTACATATTTTAAGTTGGTTCCACAGGAGAATCAGAGATGTTTGATGTTGCCTGATTTGCCCTTAAAATCATATTATACTTTTTATTCCATAATATATTTGTTTTTTTAAAATATAGAACTAATGTTTTAAACTGAAATTAACCAGTAAAATTGGTAGTCAGACAAGACATAGAAAGATAAACAATATTTAATCTGAGACTTTGAATAGTTTCTGGTACATCACCACATAATTTCTAGTGTTGTCCTTTGTCAGTTTAAAGAATAGTTCTGTACTGTCCTAGGTGTCTTCCTAGGTCCTATTCATCTTTTACTCTTAAAAAGCTTTACTCGATGTTTCCTCATGCTACTTTAAATGTAATTGTTTTCTCTTTGACCTCCTATCCCCTTTGGCTGAGCCACTTATCATAGTTCCTTTTTGTTATAGGTGTTATTCATCTATGTCTTTCCATTTCCAATGTAAGCATTTTCATGACAGGAACCTCGTATAAATTTCGTATCCTCCATAAACATTCCTTCTGGGCATTCAAAAAGCATTTGTTAAATTATCTTCCACAATAACTTTAAAAAGCTATATGTCAGGATTACCTGTTACTCTTTGCATAGCTATTACTGTACTCAAGAGCTCTATTTCTGTATTTTTATTTGCCTCCTGTACATTTCTACAAATATGACTGCTTTCTCCTGCTTCCTGCATAGTGCTGAATGGATACTCCTCAGAAAACTAAGCCCATTTAGCTACCCACCACCTTGTATACAGACACTTACTGAGGTAAAACCCCTGTGTATTTCAGCTATATCATCTTAATCATGTCCCACCAGTGACTTGAAGGAACCCAGCAATCCCTTTCTTCCTTCCATGTGGCTTCTTTCAGCTTCAGGTTTTCTGTGTCCTGTTTTTCTTGTGGATTGATAGATGTTAGCCAAAATTAAGAGGTAGAACATATATTTGCTATTTTATTTACTTAGCACGTCTTTTGCACTGTGTTTATAGTATTCTAAGCTCTGTACAAATGTAATCTTTTTAAATCCTTATATTATTAACTACTCTATGAAGTAGGTGCTACTACACCCTCATAGGTGAAGAAACTGAGTCATGGGGAAGTGAAATAACTTTCCAAAGTTACACAGATAGTAAGTAGCGGAATCTCTTACGGTTAATTTTTTTTGTCCTCAATACCTGCACTTTTATACAATGTTAATTAGTGTTAATTTCCTAAGAAATAAAGACATTTTCATAAAATGAGTATAAGGAGACTCTGCCCATGTCTTTGAAACATTAAAAACATTTCTTAATGCAACAAAATAGTTTCAAAGATACTTACTTCTACTCCCTCATTTTTCTCTATAGTGGTCTGGAGTGAGTGAATAGGGCTTGGGGCATACAGAGTTTCCTCTCTTATCCACCAACTAGAGTATATTAGAATGACAGCTAGAGTTGAAATTGCCCTACCATATAAGTTACATGAAGACTTGAATCTTAGATGTTTAATTTTCAGAGGTCTGATCACAATCACTTCCATACCCCCTGGGTCCTCTGAATCCTAGTGGTGCATTTGAAATAGGTATCATTTACTAGGAGAGGCTTTTCCTTAAGGAGTCTTTCTAAAGGCTATAATATATACTTCATTAGTTATATTTTTGTTACATTACATAATTATGTTACATAATTATTTTGGTTGGGTTGCTTAGTATGTTGCTTATCTGGTATTTTTCATCATATTTATATATCAAAACATTTTAGTTTTTATGTAAAATTATCTTTGGTCAATTTTCATGAAACTCCATTAAATATCATATTGCATATATTGTATAGAACATGGAGAGAAACGTTTATAGATTCTTTTTATGTGTATGTAGTACTTAACACTCTTAACTTTCACCTTTTCTCTTTTTAGTTTTTTAGATGTTGGGGAATGTGAGTCTCTGGGATACCTATCAGTGTATGCATTGTTACTGGGCTTAGCTATCCCAGTTAATGAATAAATGAGTTAATTCCAAGCCTACATGAACAGAATTTTACCAGATCATTGCTAAACAAATGCTATTTAAATGTAGATATGTGTCCATTTATAGATTACTTATTTTATGTTTCTCATAATCTGAAATATTATGTTTTATGTCCATAGGCTCCACTGGATCATACCAGTGACAAGTCACTTCTTGACGCTAATTTTGAGCCAGGAAAGAAGAACTTTCTGCATTTGACAGA
Organism: Piliocolobus tephrosceles; assembly: GCF_002776525.5. Classification (NCBI taxonomy): domain Eukaryota; kingdom Metazoa; phylum Chordata; class Mammalia; order Primates; family Cercopithecidae; genus Piliocolobus; species Piliocolobus tephrosceles. The sequence goes on along the minus strand of NC_045446.1, from coordinate 52,782,992 downwards.
TAAAGATGGTGAACAACCTCAAATACTGCTGGTAAGCTACTTAGAAAACCCTGTTTTTATAATTTTTGTGCACTGTCACCTACTACTTGAGGATGCAGTTTCCCGAAGGAAATAAGATGTGTTTTGTAATTTGTGTAATAAATTAATATTTTTTCATTTTCTGTTGGTTTAAGTGTGTAGAATAACATAGTTACACTGGACATCCATAGCAACATTATTTGTGTATACAGACTATATATAGACCGTAGTCTGTTGCCACGTTGGATTTAACATATACTGCTGTCTTCAAGACCACTGCCATACCAGGGATGGGGGTGGGTCTAGGATAAGTCAGAGTGCCACAAGGATCTCCTGTGTTTCAGTAGTGACCCTTCCTTTGTTTAAGCATTTGCTTGGTTGCTGTAAATCTTCGGTGGTTTTCGTCTGGTTTTTCAGTATCTGCGACAAGGTCATTTCCATTTTCACTTCCTCCCCTAACCTGCCACCTTTTTTGGAATGACTGGTGTATACATTAAATGTTTCATTTCTATTCTTTTAATATTTATCCCAATTCACATTTCAGTAGACTTTCCTGTTCAGCCCAGTTGCCTTAGAGATATCTAATGCAGTAACTCCCAACTTGAGGGCTATTCCACCAGAGATTTTTTTTTTCCTCTCAGTACATTGTAGAGGACATGAGTTAAAAAAGAGTAAAAGGAAGGGACTGAGATGGCTGATTAGAAACAGCTGCGGTCCACAGCCCTTATGGAGAGGAATGAAAGGGGCAAGTGAATACAGCACATTCAACTGAAATATCCAGGTTCTCGCATTGTGACTGATTAGGCAAACAACTGGACTCAAAGAGAATGAAGAAAAGCAGGGTGGGGCAATGGCCCACCCAGGAGAGGCACAAAGCCAAAGGAATCCCCACTCCCAGCCAAAGGAAGCTGTGAATGTATGACTCTGCCCAGGAAACCACGCTACTTCCATGGATCTTTGCAACCCTAAGATCAAAAGATCCCCTCAGGAGCCCACGCCACCAGGATCTTGGGTCCTGTATACAGAGCTGTGTGGAATCTTGGTAGAGCAGCCACTTGGGCACACATATAGACCCAAGAGTTTTACGTACTCCGACCCCAGGATCCCCAACAAGGTGGGAAGTCCATCCATATATATACCCCTAGGAAGGGGGTTGAATCCAGGGATCCAAGCAGCATTGTTCTGCGGGCCCCACTTCCACAGCACCTCACAAGCTAAGACTCACTGGCTTGGAATTCAAGCCAGCCAATGGCAACAGGCTGGAGTCTGCCCGAGATGGGATGGAGTTCCCAGTGGGAGGGGTGGCCACCATCTCTGTTGTTCCGTTGACGCAGTCATTCCAGCTGCTGGCTTTGGAGGATTCAAATGGTCTGGACCAGGAAGGATTCCTCCCACTGCAGCATAGCTGCTTTGCCAGATCGTGGCCAAACTGCCTCTTTAAGCTGGACCCTGATCCATTCCCCCTCACTGGCTAGGAGCTCTTTGCAGGGACTTCAGTCACTCTAGCCAGTGTTAAACAGACAGAGCTCTAATCTCTCCTTGGGATGGAGCTCTGGGTAGGGGAGAGGGGAGGCCACTGTCTCTGTGGTTTGGTTGACTCAGCCATCCAGCCTGCCAGCTTTGGAGAGTCCAAATGTTCAAATGAGGAAGGGTCCCCACACAATGCAGCACACCTTCTCTACCAGAAGGCAGCCAGACTGCTTTAAGCATGCCTGATCCTGTTCCTCCTGACTGGGTGAGACCTCCCAACAGAGGTTTCCAGCAACTTCCTACAGGTACATTCAGGCCAGCAACAGGTCAGGATCCCCTGGGACAGAGTTTCCAGAGGAAGGAGTAGATGGCCATCTTTGCTATTTCACAGCCTTCACTGGTGATACCTCCAGGTATGGGAAAAACTGAGGCAACTACGGCCTAGAGTGGACCCCCAGCAAACTGCAGCAGCCCTACGGCCTGATGGTTAAAAGTAAAACAAACAAGCAGAAAACAATAACAATAATATCAACAGAAAAGACCCCACACAATCCCTATTCAGAGGTCAGCATCCTGAAAGATCAAAGGTGGATAAGCCCACAAAGATGGGAAAGAGTCAACACAAAAATGGCGAAAACTCAAAAAACCGGGATGCCTCTTCTCCAGATGACCTCAGTGCCTCTACAGCAAGGGCACAGAACTACTGAGGCTGAGATGGCTGAATTGTCAGAAGTAGGTTTTAGAAGGTGGGTAATAACGAACTTTGCTGAGCTAAAGAAGCATGTTGTAACCCAATGCAAAGAAGCTAAGAATTGTGATAATACAGAAGCTGACAGCCAGAAGAGCCAGTTTAGAGAGGAACATTACCAACCTGATGAAGCTAAAAAACACACTACAAGAACTTCACAGTTCAATCACAAGTATCAATAGCACAATAGACCAAGTAGAGAAAAGAATCTCAGAGCTTGAAGACTATCTTTCTGAAATAAGACAGGCAGACAAGAATCGAGAAAAAAGAATGAAAAGGAATGGACAAAACCTCCAAGAGATATGGGATTATGTAAAGAGACCAAATATACAGCTGATTGGAGTACCTGAAGGAGACAGGAAGAATGGAACCAAGTTGGAAAATATACTTCAGGATATCATCCAGGAGAACTTCCCCAATCTAGCAAGACAGGCCAACATTCACATTCAGGAAATGGAGAGAACCCCAGTAAGATATGCCATGAGAAGATTAACCCCAAGACAATAATCATCAGACTCTCCAAGGTCAAAGTGAAATAAAAAATGTTAAGGGTAACCAGAGAGAAAGGCCAGGTCACCTACAAACAGGCAAACAGTAGACCTCTCAGTGGAAACCCTACAAGCCAGAAGAGATTAGGGACCAATATTCAATATTCTTAAAGGAATTTCCAACCCAGAATTTCATATCTGGCCAAACTAAGCTTCATGAGCAAAGGAGAAATAAGATCCTTTTCAGACAAGCAAGTGCTGAGAGAATTCATCACCATCAGGCCTGCCTTGCAAGAGCTCCTGAAGAAAGCACTAAATATGGGAAGGAAAAACCATTACCAGCCACTACAAAAATGAAGTACACAGACCAGTGACACTCTTAAGCAACCATATAAACAGGCTGGGAAAATAACCAGCTAGCATCATAATGACATCAAATGACATCAAATTTGTACATAACATTATAACCTTGAATGTAAATGGTCTAAATGCCTTAATTAAAAGGCACAGAATGGCAAGCTGAATAGAGTCAAGACTCATCAGTATGCTGTCCTCAAGAGACCCATCTCATGTGCAAAGACACACAGGCTCAAAATAAAGGGATGGAGGAAAATTTACCAAGCGAATGGAAAACAGAAAAAAGCAGGAATTGCAGTCCTAGTTTCTGACAAAACAGGGTTTACACCAACAAAGATCAAAAAAGACGAAGAAGGACATTACATAATAGTAAAGAGTTCAATCCAACAGGGAGAGCTAACTATCCTAAATATGTATGCACCCAATACAGGAGCATCCAGATTCATAAAGCAAGTTCTTAGAGACCAACAAAGAGACATAACACTGCCACACAATAGCAGTGGGAGACTTTAACACCCCACTGACAGTATTAGATCATTGAAACAGAAAATTAACAAAGATATTGAGTACCTAACTCAGCTCTGGATCAAGTGGACCTGATAGATATCTACAGAACTCTCCACCCTAGAACAACAGAATATACATACTTCTCATCACCACACAGCAGTTACTCTAAAACTGATTACATAATCAGAAGTAAAACACTCCTCAGCAATTGCAACAGACTGTCTCTCAGATCACAGCACAATCAAACTAGAACTCAAGAATAAGAAATTCAGTCAAGGCCGGGCCTGGTGGCTGAAGCCTATAATCCCAGCACTTTGGGAGGCCGAGACGGGTGGATCGCGAGGTCAGGAGATCGAGACCATCCTGGCTAACATGGTGAAACCCCGTCTCTACTAAAAAAAATACAAAAAACTAGCCGGGCGAAGTGGCGGGGTGGTGGGCGCCTGTAGTCCCGGGAGGCGGAGCTTGCAGTGAGCCCAAGTCGCGCCACTGCACTCCAGCCTGGGCGACAGAGCGAGACTCTGTCTCAAAAAAAAAAAAAAAAAAAAAAAAAGGAAATTCACTCAAAATCACATGACTACAAAATTGAACAACCTGCTCCCGAATGACTCTTGAGTAAATAATGACATTAAGGCAGAAATCAAGAAGTTCTTTGAAACTAGTGAGAACCAAGAGACAACATACCAGAATATCTGGGATGCAGCTAAAGCAGGGTTAAGAAAGAAATTTATAGCACTAAACGCCCACATCAAAAAGCTAGGAAGATGTCAAGTTAACAACCTAACACTACAACAAAAAGAACTAGAGAACCAAGAGCAAACAAACCCCAAAGCTAGCAGAAGACAAGAAATAACCAAAATCAGTGCAGAAGTGAAAGAGATAGATAGAGACACAAAAAACCTTTCAAAAATCAACAAATCCAGGAGTTGGTTTTTTGAAAAAATTAATAAAATAGATAAACTGCTAGCTAGACTAATAAGAAAAGGGAGAATAATCAAATAAACACAATCAGAAATGATAAGGGGGATATCACCACTGACCCCCACAGAAACACAAACAACCATCAGAGAATACTATAAACATCTCTATGCACATAAAGTAGAAAATATGGATAAATTCCTGGACACATATACCCTCCCAAGACTGAACTAGGAAGAAATTGAGTCTCTAAATAGACCAATTACAAATTCTGAAAATGAGGCAGTAATAAATAGCCTACCAATCAAGCCCAGGACCAAACAGATTTACAGTTGAATTCTACCAGAGGTACAAAGAAGAGCTGGTACCATTTCTACTGAAACTATTCCAAAAAATTGAAAAGGAAGAACTCCTCCCTAACTCTTTGTGTGAGACCAGCCTCATCCTGATACCCAAACCTGGCAGAGATACAACAAAAAAAGAAAACTTAAGACCAGTATCCCTGATGAACATCGATGCAAAAATCCTTAACGAAATACTAGCAAACTGAATTCAGCAGCACATCAAAAAGCTTGTCCACATGATCAAGTTGGCTTCATTCCCAGGATGCAAAGTTGGTTCAACATATGCAAATCAATACATGCGATTCATCACATAAACAGAACTAAAGACAAAAAACACACGATTATCTCAAAAGATGCAGAAAAGGCCTTTAATAGAATTCATTATCCCTTCATGTTAAAAACTCTCAGTAAACTAGGAATTGAAGAAACATACCTCAAAATAACAAGAATCATATATGACAGACCCACAGCCAATATAATCCTGAATGGGCAAAAGCTGGAAGCATTCCCCTGGAAAACTGGCACAAGACGAGGATGCCCTCTTTTACTACTCCTATTTAACATAGTATTGGAAGTTCTGACCCAGGCAATCAGGCAAGAAAAAGAAATAGAAGATATTCACATAGGAAGAGAAGAAGTCAGATTATTATCTTTGTTTGCAGATGACATGATCCTATATCTAGCAAACCCATCGTCTTGTGATGTATTTTCATAAAATCAGCTTAAGCTGGTAAGCAACTTCAGCAAAGTCTCAGGATACAAATTCAGTGGCAGAAATTGATAGCGTTCCTGTATACCAACAATAGGCAAGCAGAGAGCCAAATCACTAATGAACTCCCATTCACAATTGCTACAGAAAGAAAATACCTAGGAATACAGCCAACAAGGAAAGTGAAGGACACCTTCAAGGAGAACTATAAACCACTGCTCAGATAAATCAGAGAAGACATAAACAAATGGAAAAACATTCCATGCTTATGGATAAGAAGAATCAATATCTTGTTAATGGCCATACTACACAAAGTAATTTATAGATTCAGTGCTATTCCCATTAAACTACCATTGACATTCTTCAGATAATTAGAAAAAACTATTTTAAGATTCATATGGAACCAAAAAAGAGCCTGAATAGCCAACACAATCCTAAACAAAAAGAACAAAGCTGAAGGCGTCATGCTACCCAACTTCAAACTATACTGCAAATCTACAGTAACCAAAACAACATACTGCTGGTAAAAGAACAGACACATAGACCAGTGGAACAGAATAGAGAACTCAGAAATAAGCCCACGCATCTACAACTGTCTGATCTTCAACAAACCAGACAAAAGCAGTGAGGAAAGGATTCTCTATTTAATAAATGGTGCTGGGAGAACTGGCTACCATATGCAGAAAATTGAAACTGGACCCCTTACACCATAAACAAAAATTAAGACAGATTAAAGACTTGAATATAAAACCCAAAACTATACACAACCCTGGAAGAAAATCTAGGCACTATTATATAAGACACAGGTATGGGCACATATTTCATGATGAAAACCCCAAAAGCAATTGCACCAAAAGCGAAAATTGACAAATGGATCTAATTAAACGAAAGGGCTTCCACACAGCAAAAGAAACTATCCTCAGAATGACCAGACAGCCTACAGAATGGGAGAAAAATTTTACAATCTATCCATCTGACAAAGGTCTAATATCCAGAATCTACAAGGAGCTTAAATAAATTTACACGAAAAAAACAGACTCATTAAAAAGTAGGCAAAGGGCATGAACAGACATTTCTCAAAAGAAGATACACATGCAGCCAACAAACATGGAAAAAAAGCTTAACATTACTGATCATTAGAGAAATGCAAATCAAAACCACAATGAGATACCATTCCCACACCTGTCAGAATGGCAGTTATTAAAAAGTCAAAAAACAAAAGATGCTGGCGAGGTTGTGGAGAAAAAGGAATGCTTTTAAACTATTGGTGGGAGAGTAAATTAGTTCAATCATTGTGGAAGATAATGTGGTCATTCGTCAAAGACCTAGAGGCAGAAATACCCTTTGACCCTGCAATCCCATTACTGGGTATACAGGCAAAGGAGTAGAAATCATTCTGTTATAAAGATGCATGCATGCATATGTTCACTTCAGCACTATTCACAATAGTAAAGACATGGAATCAACCTAAATGCCCATCAATGATAGACTGGATAAAGAAAATGTGATACATTTACACCACAGAATACTGTGCAGCCATAACAACTAACGAGATCATGTCCTTTGTAGGGAGATGGATGGAGTTGGAAGTAATTATTCTCAGGAAACTAACACAGGAACAGAAAACCAAACACTACATGTTCTCACTTGTAAGTGGGAGCTGAATGATGAGAACACGTGAACACAGGGAGGGAACAACACACACTGGAGAGGGAGGGAGAGCATCAGGAAGAATAGCTAAGGGATACCGGGCTTAATACCTAGGTGATGGCATGATCTGTGCAGCAAACCACCATGGTACACATTACCTGTGTAACAAACCTGCATATCCTGCGCAGGTACACCTGAATTTAAAAGTTGAAAAAAATAAGAGTTTAAAAAATTAAAATGCCAAAAAAAGATTAAGAAAACCTGTTCTGATTTACCTCACTCTTTTACAGGCTGAGAAATCTAAGGCTTTATGGACTTTTTCAGAATCCTTCTGTTTAATGACACTTTGCTCAGGAAAGATTGTTCTGTTTGATGCTTTTCATTTAGAAGTTTACTGTGAATAACAGTGCCTGTCTGGACACTAGACAGTAATTAAACACAGTCCATCTGTACTGAAGCAGTAACAGAATGTGCTCTCTGATCTTCATTAATTGCATCATTTATTTTTATGACATCATGGGAAGATTTTGGTTAGTCCGAGTGACATTGAAATCTAAAATAAGTATTAAATTAGGAAACTCTGGATTCACAATACAGGGATTCATGTTTTTAAATGCATAAGAATTCTTTAATTCTGTCCCAATTGCTTGTGCCATTTTTATGTCCCTTAATCCTTTTCAGCATCTTCCTTATTAAAATGAAGTTTCTTGTTGGAGACAGTAGGAAGCTATCCATCTCATCCAACAATAATTGTGTGTCCCCTGTGTGCTAGGCCTACCTGGCAAGGATGATATAAAAATGACTGATAGTGTCATCAAGGAGTACAATGATACTTTTGACTTATTAGTACCAAAAATCTTCTCTCATGTAAACAGAAAATTTGAAAGAAAATTTAGAAAGTAACACTTCGGAAGGGGGCATGAGCAACTTTCCAAATTGTTTTGTATCAGGCATCATTCAAACCTTCCTACAGGAAATGGTGAGTGCTATTGTTTCAGCAAGATTTGCTATTTACTAACTATTTTAATATGTTGCATTTTAGGAGGATTCCAGTGCTGGGGAAGACAGTGTTCATGACAGGTTTATAGGTCCGCTTCCAAGAGAAGGTTCTGTGGGTTCTACCAGTGATTATGTCAGCCAAAGCTACTCCTACTCATCTATTTTGAATAAATCAGAAACTGGTAAGATTTGTTGTTGTATTTTCATAAAATCATAGGGCATTAGCTCCAAAGTAATCTTAGCGATTTCAAGCCTAATCCTCTTATTTTATGGATAAGAAAACTGAAACCTGGAGCAGGAGTACTAGCTAGCAGCCACAAAGTTAGGAAAAGTATGTGGTTTACTTTTCCTTCAACCCATTGTTGTTTCTACTATATTGCTGCTGCAACTATTTAATAATAATATAAATATTATCGAATATTATGTTTTGAAGGAAGACTTTTCTTTTTTCTTTTCTTTTCTTTTTTTTTTTTTGAGACAGAGTCTTGCTCTATTGCCCAGCCTGGAGCATAGAAGCATGATAATGGCTCACTGCAGTCTTGAACTCCTGGAGTCAATCAGTCCTCCCACCTCGGTCCCTTAAGTAACTGAGATTATAGGTGTCCTGGGCACAGTGGCTCACACCTATAATCCCAGCACTTTGGGAGGCCAAGGCAGAAGGATTGCTTGAGCCTGGGAGTTGGAAACCAGCCTGGGCAGCCTAGCCAGACACCATCTGTACAAAAATCAAAATAAAAAAATTAGTGGGGCATGGTCGCTGTTGCTTGTAGTCCCAGCTCCTCAGGAGGCTTAGGTGGGAGGATTGCTTGAGCCCAGGAGGTCTAGGTTGCAGTGAGCCATGATGATGCCACTGTACTCGGGTGATTGATTGAGACCCTGTCTCAAATAAAAAAGAAAAAAGTTCAAGACTTCTTTTTAATAATTTTCTATTTTGACTATACTCTTAAATTTTTAAAGTAGACTTCCTCCAGAAAGGAAAGTCTGTGTTGTCTACTTTTAACAGTACTTCCATTTTGAAGCACGTGGGCCATGCTTATTTTATGGTTCTGTTGTGTTATCTTTTAGTTTAATCCTGTGCTTGAAATGAATCGTGTCATTTTGAAATTTGTTTTTTTCTGAATACGATTAAGCCTACTTTTTTCAATTTTTTCACTTTATTGAGCAAGTAAAATGGCTTTTTTATGCAAAGGTTTATTTACATATAAGATTGTGTAATCGCTTAATGAATAAATCTTGATAAATTTACATATTATTTCATCTTAAAACAAATCTTTGCAATAGATAGTATGCATAAAATAATAGTATGTTTTATGTTGAAGGAAATGGAAACTGGGGTTCAGAGAAGCCTTTGATTGCATATCTCATTAATGGTGTTTCATGCTAAGTATGGCTTCAGAAACTTTACTCTTAGAACTTCAAAACAGAGGTGATTTTAAATATTACATTACAAATATCAGTGTAAAAAGAACACTCTAGTGTTACATTGCAGATTTCTGATTTTAATTTTATTATGTTATAGAGATAGGGTCTTGTTTTGTCACCCAGGCTGGAGTGCAATGGTAAGATCATAGCTCACTGCAGCCTTGAACTCCTAGGCTCAAACGATCATCCCACCCCAGCCTCCCAAGTAGCTTAGTACTACAGGTGTGCACCACAATGCCTGTCTTTTAAATTTTTGTAGAGATGAGGTCTCACTATGTTGTTCAGGCTAGTCTCGAAGTGATCTTCCTGCCTCAGCCTCCCAAGTAGCTAGTATTACAGGTAAAAGCCATGGTGCCCAACTCCAGATTTTGTTTTAATGTCATCTGTAATCTTTCATTTACTGTATTTTGTAATTAGAATTTAGAATAATTTCCTCATATCTAGTTATTGTGCAGCTTTAGTGGTTTATTTGTTCTGGAAATAATAGTAAAACCTGATTATGTTTGGTATTTAGGATCCTTTCTATCAGTAGAACTTTTTGTAGCAAACAACCGCAATAAAAAAGAATACAAAATTATCTTTGATTTCAGATAATAGGAGGTAATAAAACTGTTTCCCATTACACTATCTAGAGTAGTGATTCTCAGATTTTAATTTCTTTAAAAATTAATTTTGGGGATACTTTGTTAAAAATGCAGATTCCGGCTGGGCACAGTGGCTCACTGTTGTAATCCCAGCATTTTGGGAGGCCGAGGTGTGCAGATCACCTGAGGTTGGGGTTTGAGACCAGCCTGGCTAACATGGTAAAACCCTGTGTCTACTAAAAATACAAAAATTAGCTGGCCATGGTAGCAGGTGCCTGTAATCCCAGCTACTCGGGAGACTGGGGCAGGAGAATCATTTGAACCCATGAGGTGGTTACAGTGATCTGAAATTGTGCCACTGCACTCCAGCCTGGGCAACAGAGCAAGACTCCGTCTCAAAAAAATAAAAAAGAAAAAAGAAAAAATGTAGGTTCCAAGGCCTTACTTCCCAAAATGCTGATACAGCTGCTCTGTAGTAGCCTGGAAGAAATTGCATTTTGTTTTAAATAAGCATCCTAGATTATTCTGAGATAACTGAAACACTGTGAGAGAGTTCCAGATTTAACAAATCAAGATTCTTGCGATATTTGCCTTGTCTTCTGACAGTTGATTCAGTCATTTTTGCACCAAGTATTTACAGAACTCCTACTTTGTGCTGTGTACTAACTTCAACTTCCTGTGGCTCTCTGAGGCCTGTGAATTCCTTGAGACTAAGACATGCTTTTTAAAAACACTCTTTCTTTGATTATACAAATATAATACATGTCATTGTCTTACTATAAAATAAAAACGTGAAAATAATTTACAGTATTACTAGCATCACTTCTAGCAATTTTGCATATTTTTATCTTATCTTTCCTCTATATGTGTACTTTTCAGAAAATGGAGAATCCTGAGTAGATTTTTAATCAATGTTTTTCACTTAATACTATATGAGGAGTAATTTTTAATGTTATTAAATAGTATTTTAATATGGGGCTTTAAATGGCTGAAAAATAGTTTCATTGTATAGGTTTAGATATTTAAACTATAGTTATTAATATTACTGATACTATTATGAACATTCTTATACATACATTTTTGTTTTCATCTCTGATTATTTCCTAAAGATAAAAATTCCCAGAAATTATATTAGTAAGTTGAAGTTTACTTTAAAAAACATTTTTAGAAGTCTTTGCTATACATTGCCATGTAATCATAGTCTTTGTTCACATTTACTGTTCCTCACACACCTCTGCTTCACTCCGTTTCCCTACCTGTACATTTTCCTACAGTGTTCTAGAGGTCCTGCCTTTCTGAGTTACTCTATAAGCTTCCAAAGGGGTTATATTCAGAAATTATTTTATCAGGGGTTGTGTTCAGAAATTATTTTATCAAAGTACTGAGTTTGCATTTCCTTAAGAAATTGTTATAAATTTTGGCACCATGTGTGAAATGTTCTTATTAGACAGTGCTCTCATGATTTTAACTTGGGGCTCTAGAAACACATTTTTCAGTAAAGCAATGGGTTTGGGTACTCAACATACTCTTTCCTGTCTCTTTCCTACCACGTCCCATGGTAGCCACTGTTGATAGGAGATGGTGGGTGGGAGAGAAATAAGGAGTAGATGGAAGGCTAATGTGAACTTACAAGTGATTAGAAACTAAATCCATGATACCTGTCTTTGGCCAGTTTCTTTAACAGCCTTTTTATCTACTTCAAGAGTTGGCCTATTTGATTCTACTTCACTGGGCCTGTTTGATTTCTCCTTTCATAGTGGTTGGATCTGTTTAGGATTTCTTTTTGCATGTGCCCTCTACTGGATGGTATATGTTCTTATATTCTTCTTGCTTACTGACTTATACTAAAAATATTGATTCATAACTATTTCAGATGTAGAATCCACTTGTTAATAGCTGCCATTTGAAGTTTGTTGATTTAGACAATGCCTAATGAGAAAGGTTTCTGGTAATTCATTAGCACTTTTAATAGTGTCGCCAAAATCTTCATACTTTTGGAAAATAGTACATTTATGTGACACAGTGTTCATTCTGTTTAAATATGGTGCCAAATCAAGTACAAAAGATCATATATGTGATTTTTATAGCTGATGGTAAAATAAAGAGCTATGGCAAAAATTAATTGCCATTATTCTCTTCTTCTCTTCTCAAGCCTACCCCCGAAACATTTTTTTAAGCCCAGTAAAGGGAAACAAGGTCACAAACAAGTGATACGTGATTGATGTGTATGTACACAAAGGATGATAATAGTATTCATTTACCTTGTAAGGCTCCAAGTAGATTGGTTCTACCCCAGACTGTTGAGGAATTGGAAGAAGGAGGACGGAGAAGAAGGGAAATCCCAGGGCAGCCTCAGCTCAGAAAAAGATACAGAACAACCTGGTCTCCTGGCCAAAGTGCTGTTGTTTGTGGGAAGGGATCTGTTTGTATGAACTAATGAAATAATGTTTTTTATTATTAATAATCAGGTTAGATACCATACAAACTTGGGTTATTTGTAAGTCATACACATTGCCTCCTCATGTGCATCTGCTACTGTGCTAAGTAATAGGAGAGAGAGAAATCAGATTCAACCCCCTGCTTTCACAGTCTGATGGGGAAGATATATAAGCACACAGGTCATTACAAAACAGTGAGATAAAGGCTCTAATACGAATTAAATATAGGATCCTATGGGAACAACTCAAGTGGGGAGTAGTCTGGAATAGAAGCATTTTAAAATAATACAGTGATGTAGATTAAGATATAAACCACCCATGCATACACGGTTCTTAAAATAAAGATGAAAAAAATAAAAGTTTGAACCTTAGTACAAAGTGAAAAGCAGATAGCTACCATACTTGGTCTTTTCTTGGAATCATACAAGCACAGATGGTGTGGGATCCATATTACCCTTTGCACAGCATGCTGATCTATAGAATTTCATTGACAGGCTTGTGGAAACAGACGAAGTCACTCTGCATTACTTAGAGTCTCAGCTTTTGTGAGTTTGCATGTAGTGAATTTATCTTGTATGTTATTCATTCTTACAGAAATTGGTTTATAGGACTTAATGACAGGGATAACTGGTTCTTTGTAGTCTTTCTACATTGGATGTGTGTGATGCTATTTAAAGTAATATGTTTATACTTTTCCATTATAATCTAGTTTTAAAATGTTTAAAAGTTTAATATGCTTAAACTTTTAGATTTGGGGGAAAAAGATTATGTCTATGCCAGTAACACATACTTTACTAAACATATTACCCTTGAAATGTTATTTAATGTCATATAATCTCCATGTATATCTCTGGACATATCTATAACAAGGTATCCTGACATTTTCTGCAAAACAAAGCCTACTTAGAGCACATATTAGAAAAGGGATCTTTTCTTAGGTGCTATTGAACAAATTGGAATAATTTCCAAATGAGTAGTAACTTTAACCTCTGAATCTTTACTATGAATTAAATTCTTACTATGTTTTTGTTATTTTTAATGTAAATACTGATTAATGTATATTTGTATTTTCTCTTTAAAGGATATGTGGGACTAGTAAACCAAGCAATGACTTGCTATTTGAATAGCCTTTTGCAGACACTTTTTATGACTCCTGAATTTAGGAATGCATTATATAAGTGAGTATTCTGAAAACTTTTATAAATAAAATTGATTTAAGAATGAAAATATTGCCTTTAACAAAATTTATCTTCTTGCAGTTATTTTAAAATTTGGGGCATTTCTCACACCATAAGATGTAACTTCTTTCCTTACATAATAACAAAGATCTTGTGAAAAACAGGTATATGGAAAATGTGTGCAGAGAGAGAATCAGAAGTATATAGAGAGCAAAAGGATAAAATTGATAAGATTTACATATAGGGTAAAAAGCTTCCCTCTCTCGTAGCCTTAACACCCTTTATGAAGAAATAAATAACTACTTTTGAGATAATTTGAATATATAAATCCATACTCTCCTTACACCTATCAATTTAAGAATCCAGAGGTTTTTTTTTTTAACTTGCAAGTTTTGTTTCTAATTAAAATACAATATTTACAGCTTGTTTCATGTGCCTGTGTGTGCGTGTGCATGTGTGTGTGTGTTTCTAAAAGACTCCATATACATCAGATGGTTTAAAATGCTCTATGGAGGAAGTCTATATTTAAGTAAACCTTGAAGTCAGACATTTATTTTTATGAATATCCTATTATGACACATTTAACACACCTTTGCTTTGATATTTTCTTTAAGATAAACACATAATTTTTTAGTTTTTAAGGATACTTTTTAAGTATGAGTAAGCTGACTTTTTTTTCCCTTTTTTTGTGTTACTTTCCAGTAACATCTTTAAATTACTGTAAATATGTATATAGGTTATTTTTGGAACTTTTAATATTGCTGATTGTATTACTCAGACAACATTATATCACCATTAAATTCATCTATCAGCTTGTCATCTGAACTTAACTTGTAAAAGTTGATGTATTTGTCATGCCGTATGCATGTATCGCCCTGTAGTGTTTAAATGCTAGGCACTTGGTGGATAGAGAGGGAATTAGATATAAGATCTTTGTTCTTGAGTAATTTATAAATCTTTCTACGATAGCAATATGTGTATGTTTGAAATGGTTTAAATAACATTTAAAGACAGCCAAATACCATTAGAGGTTAAAGAGAAGAAAGGTTGGTGAAACTTGGAGAAGAAAGTAAGCTTCAGGTAGGTCATGAAGCTAGGTATAGTTTGGCCAGGTTGAGAAGAAAGAGAATACACTGTGCAGATAGGAGGCTTGTCAAAAGTGAAAGTAAATAATAGTAAGAGCTACCTGAGTGTTATTGTTTGTATCAGGTAGTGTTCTGAGCACTTTATATATAGACTCACTTAATTCTCATAGTAACTGTATGAATTTTATGCTATTACTGTCAGCATTTTATAAAGAAGGTAACTGAAGGCACAGAGAAATAGCTTTGCCTGAAAGCACACTGCTAGAAGTTGCACCTAGTAGATGCCAGGATTCACTACTCTATTCTGCCTGTACACTAGCTGATGCCAACAAGCACAGTGTGTTGCAGGGGGGTCCAGGAGATCATCACCAGAGTTTTGTCAGAGTACTGGAGGATGAAGTTAATAGATAGAGTTCAGAGCCTGCTCTCAAAACTAGCACAGACCAGATAGCTGGACGATATGCCTGTTTTGGAGAGTATGCATAGGAACGGGGATCATGGACACTTGTTTAACCATCTGTTTTAATACTTGGAAAGTAGACTGTAAATTTACAGCACTGTAGGGGAAATTAAGAGCATAGGCAGGGTTATTCATCATCTAACATGTATTGGACACTTACTACACAGTAATGCCAGGCATTCTTTTTAGGTATAAGGATTAGAGTAATGAGTAAGACAAAGTACCTCATTTAGAGCTTATATAAAACTATGTATCAGCTCATTTCACAGAATCATATATGGTAGGTAGAAAATAAAGCAGAATAATGTGGAAGGAGTAATTGTCAGGAGAAGAGGAGGGGAGGGTCACAGCTTCAGGTAGTAGACAGTAAGGGCCTCCCTGAGGACATTCCAGGAACTTCACAGGAACAAGCCCTCTAAAGGTTTATGGTAAGAGCATACAAGGCATAAGAAGCCAGAAGTGTGAAGGTCTTCGAAAAACAAAAGAAACTAGAAATCCACTGTGACAATCCCAGTGAGTAAGGAAGTGGGAGCCAGACATGAGGTCAAACAGAAAGGAAGGCCTTGAGATTGTGAGAATAGAGTGAAGTTTATAGCAGATAGGGAAACAAAGCCTGAGAGCACTCATGATGTTTCTTAATGTAGAACTGAGAACCTCATTGAACTATCCACAGAGTAGTACTAGTGTAAAAGGATAAACTATCCACAGAGTAGCGCTACTGTAAAAGAATAGACTAGCCACAGAGTAGCACTAGCGTAAAAGGATAGACTAGAGAGTAGCGCTAGCGTAAAAGAATTGACTATCCAGAGAGTAGTGCTAGCATAAAAGGATAAACTATCCAGAGAGTAGCGCTAACGTAAAAGGATAGGGTTTTGTTTATTTTCTTTACTTTTTGTGAAGAAGGCCAATAGATAACCTGCCACTTGATTTGGAGTCATGTATGTGATGTGTTCAATACATTGTTTTAGGGAAATTTATATAGTGCAGTGTGCAGGATTGATCTGAAAGACAGAGAACCCTGGAGGAATCTGTTATTAAACCAGGCATGGATATATTAGAGTCAGAATGATGATGGTAGCAGTGGTTAGATTTGAGATTGAAAACTAACATGGCTTAGTAACAAATTATACTTAGGAGTAAAGGAAAGGAAAGAATCACATATGCACCAAAGTTTCTAACTTAGGTGACTAAAGTAACGGCAAGTACCAGCAAGATTTAAAACCTTTTTAGGTATTTGTACCAGGACTAAAGGACAGGTGAGAAATTCATCCTCATTACTGTAATGAGGAATTATTACAGTAATTCCTCCCTATTAGTGAATTTCCCACACAAGAAATTTGAGCATTTTCTATTTTAACCAATGTTTTCTCACAGTTACCAAGAGAATTTTTGATCTCATAATGCCAGTTATAAGTACCCGCTATTGAAGATAACCAGAAAAAAGGGAGCTGGGGATTGAGAATAGAAGAGCGGAGGATTAAAGCAGAAGTCAGGTATTGAATAGAGGTGTTTGCAGGGAAGCCTTAAGAAGAAAAAGGTGAAATGTACTTCATTCACTTCTGTGAGGCAGAAGGGAGTGCCAGTGTGTCAAAAACAGAAGATGAAAACAGAGCTGTGACTTCTCAGTCCTAAAGTAAGAAAAATATTGAACACTCTAATAGAAAGCCATACCCAAAAGAAAAAAAAAAGCCTTTTAGTATGTCTGTAAAGTGTGACAGAGAAAAATTAAAACTCAGACCTCCTTTTGAAACTAAAAAGTGGGAAAACAGCAATCTTAATGCTAACTTAAGATATAAAATAACTTTAATATTGTTGTCACTTAATATTTTGTCTTAGATGTATATTATGAATATAGAATTATTTTAAAGACTTTTGTGGGTACATTACCAGCTTTAGTGCCTCAATCTTATTTCTTTCCATGAGATCTTAAGTTCTTCAGTTGGGAATTCACTTGTTACTGAGACAGTAGCTGTAGCTAGGGCTAGACTGCTGTTTATCATAAGTTTGTGAGGGTGAAAATCTTACCTGAATTATTTAGTTTACTCTCTTGTATTTCCTTTTAAAATCTTTTTATTACAGAAAATTTTAAACATTCAAAAAAAGGGAAGTAGGCTGAGTGCGTGGTTCACACTTGTAATCCTAGCAGTTTGGGAGGCGGAGGTGGGTGGATCTCTTGAGGTCAGGAATTTGAGACTAGCCTGGCCAACATGGTGAAACCCAGTCTCTATTAAAAATACAAAAATTAACCAGGCGTCATGGTGCATGTGTATAATCCCAGCTACTCGGGAGACTGAGACAGGAGAATCACTTAAACCCAAGAGGCAGAGATTGCAGTGAGCCAAGATTGTCCCACTGCACTCCAGCCTGTGCGACAGAACGAGACTCCTTCTCAAAAAAAAAAAAACAAATATTGTAATGAATCCCTTTTCACCAATCATTCAGCCTTGAATATTATTACTATCAACTCATAATCAATCGTTTTTGCCTATACCCTCCAACTTGATTATTTGGAAGCACACCTCCATCATATCATCTGTAAATTATATCTCAGGTCAGGGCTATGATTTCCCTGATTGCCTCGTTTAACAGTTTGTTTAAATCAGGATCCATATGAGCTGTATATTGCAATCGATTAATAAAATTCTTAATCTGTTTAATTTGTTTATAATCCTCTTTTATCTTTTTTCATCCTTGCAATTTATTCCCTGCAAAAAATAGAAAGAAAACTGATGTCATCTATCCTATAGTTTTCCACAGTTTGGGTTTTGATGGTTGTATACTGTAGTGTCTCATGTAATAGTATTCTTCTGTTTCCTGTATTTTTGTGAATTAATAATTAGGACAGAGGTTATGGTCAGATTCAGGTGCCACAGTTAAATGAGCTTTGCCTTTTTTTCTTGAGAACTTTTGCCTTATTACGCCTTTTCTTATTAAAATCAAAAGTTCTTCTGAGTTTATGAATTAGGGAAACACTAACGTTTCATTAGATATTATTCGTTTCAATTAGCATTCAAACTCTGTATAGCTTCCAGGATTAAAATCTTACATTATTATGATTTTGATACTAATTATGCTTCTAAATAATACAATTATTTTATAATTTATTAACATTTTGTTTTAATAGGTGGGAATTTGAAGAATCTGAAGAAGATCCAGTGACAAGTATTCCATACCAACTTCAAAGGCTTTTTGTTTTGTTACAAACCAGCAAAAAGAGAGCAATTGAAACCACAGATGTTACAAGGAGCTTTGGATGGGATAGTAGTGAGGGTACAAATTCTCTTGTAATGATAAGTGTTCTAATATTCAGACAATTCTAAGAGGCAATAATATTACAAACACATTACACATAACTTAATTACCTTTATCTGAAACCTTTCATTGCAAGTTTGTTGTCCTAGATTTTCTAACACATTTCGTAACTCTACAATGAAAAATAACAAACATGACAAATATTGTAGCACCATAAAGTATATACTATTTGTAGAATGCTGCAATCCCTTTATTTTCTGGTGTATGAATGCCTTTTCGTGACTGTCATATATATTCTTGTGTTCTTTTTTAAATTTGGCATTATTTAAAGTAGACTTTTCAATATTTCTGCCTATTTGCTTTTAAACAACAGATTGTTTCATTACATTAAGTTTATTGCTATTTCTAATTGAATTTTATCTTAAAATAGCTTGGCAGCAGCATGATGTACAAGAACTGTGCAGAGTCATGTTTGATGCTTTGGAACAGAAATGGAAGCAAACAGAACAGGTAATTTACATCTCTCAAATCCAGGGGACTGTTTCCTAATAAATCACTCATTACCTTAAATGACTTTTATTCCATTGGAATGTTTTGGAACTTGGGGATTAGTCTCCTGGTTAAAGTACCCAATGGGGAATTGAAAGTACTGAGCTCTCATTAGCCATTAACTGAATTATAAATACCATCATTAAACCACCCTAGACTTCAGTTTTTTCATCTTTAAGGAAATTGGGCTGTATAACCTGGGAGATGTCTTTTAGCTCTGAAAATTATACATTTAAAAGCTGTATATATGTGTTTTGGGGATGATTTTTGAACAGCATTTTCGGATAATTAGGTAAATTATATGTCCTGTAGTCTGTAACACTAGTCATGAAGCATTACTTTTATTTTGACCAATGGAAGTATAGTCTTATGTATTTGACATTTAGGATCCTCATTAATATGACCCAATTCTTATGTAATGGAAAGAGGAGCAGGTTAAGAGTGGAAAGAACATTAGATATTAGGATGAGGAGTAAGGCTGAATGGGATGGGACTCAGTACATGGGAGGATTTATGCTGGGTATACTAAAAGAAGGTCACAGGGATAAAAGGGGAGGAGTATATAAGGTAGGTAGAAGGATCTGATATCTGATTGGAACTACTGTGATGGCTTGGACCAGAGTTTTTCAAAATGTAGATTACAATCTATTCACGGCTTATAAAATCAGTTTATTAGACCTACAACAGTATTTTCAAAAAATGGAATAGAATAGAACATAAGAGAACATCACATTAGAGTAAGTATTACTTTATGAAGTTCTTGTTAAAGTTGCATGCACTGGGTTGCAGTGTAAATTACTTTCTTATGGTGATTTGCTATTCAGTATTTGAAAAACACTGGTTTGAACCACTTCAAAAGGCTGGCCTAGGTGAAGAAGACAGTCACATATGACTGATGCTGATGAATGAAGAAGGCTTCATTAAATAAGTGGTATTAGTGTAGACAGTGATGGTCAATCCAGTTTAAAGGCTTATAAATCGTATTTGTTTGAAGAAATGTAAATTTATGAAAGAGGCAAAATGTAATACACTTATCTTCATGCCTATTCTTACTTAGGAGATAACGAAAAAATTTTAAGTTCATTTAATGATCTAGTTTCTCTCCATAGTCTTATAGGGCTGTGTTTTAGTAACTATGTAGATGGTATTGGGGGCTGTTTCTTTTTCATAGGTCTGAAGTTACCCTTCTTCCTTGTTACATCCCTTTCTGTGGGTCAACACTTCCGTTAAGATCAGTTGGGGCATTCCTACTGAGTTCCTAAGTTTTGGAACAAGACTCTTTGGTACAAGACTCTTTGGTTGTTACTTAGGGAGTTACCTGCTGCCTTTGAGTCAGAAAAGCCCTAGTTAACTAAGTCTGGGGACTAGGTGAGAGATCCATTCTTTTAGGTGAGGATATTTTGAGAGAGGTGGATTTTAAGATTTTTTTTGAATTTCCATACATTTTTAAAAGATTGTTGTGTAATATTTCTCCATAAAATTGTTCTGTGTATATTACTGAAAGCTAAAAGGTTTGATTTGCATCTTGAGCTAGAGGATATGATTTATACATCAGAATATATTATTGTGAGAAGTGGCTATAGACATATGTAAGTTATAAAAACTCAACCAATTGTTTAACTGTATAATTATTAACATACCTAAAGTGATAGGTTAGGATTTACTCTCATCTTAATGTAAAGATAATTTGAGGCTTAATGGTATAATAAATTGGTAACTAGTTTCATCAAAACTTACATTAATAGGTTTTCTCATGATGAGTATTGAAATCGTTAATATTTGCACACTGACTCAAGTTAGTGTTAATCTAATTTTATTGATTTTTTTAGATGATTTGTGTTTTTTAAATTTTTTCTATAAAATTTTAGATAAATTTAAATATTAAATATATAATAATTATAGGTAAATATTAATGTTTTCTAAGATTTTAGCTGTAAATATCAATATTCTTTTGTAAACCATTCTAAAAAGTGTAGATTGTTACATGTTTTAAAGATTATTTTTAAGGAACACTTAAAAATGTAAATATTTTATTTTTAGGCTGATCTTATAAATGAACTATATCAAGGCAAGCTGAAGGACTACGTGAGATGTCTGGAATGTGGTTATGAGGGTTGGCGAATCGACACATATCTTGATATTCCGTTGGTCATCCGACCTTATGGGTCCAGCCAAGCATTTGCTAGTGTGGTGTGTACCTTTCACCTGACTGCTTGTGTATCCTTACACAGAATACATAATAGCACAGTGGTATAATCTCTTGTAAGGTAAGTATCATCCTAGATACACCTTCTTGGGTTGTTAGTCATTCCTGCATTTAAATTAGCAAGATCTAGAAGATTTTTGACCCTTCAGTGAGTCCTAATAGTGCATGTATTATAAGAGAGAAAGTGAATGCAAATGTACTGCCTCATGGTTCAGTGTTTTATTCTTTTGGAGAGGTGATTAGATGATTTCACTTTTATCTTTTTTTTCACCTCTAAACAGTCTATGTTATAAATGCTGTTATTATGACCACCTTTTGCATTGGAAAGTACTTTTTTGTTTTGGGGGGATTGTTTTGGTCCACACACTTTTAAAATTGGAAAAAGCACCTCTGGTTTTTATGACAAACAGTCCGTATTTTTAAAAGAAGCATCCCTACTCTAAATATTTCGTTTAAAAAGCATACACTGTAGTAGTAGCACAGATAATTTGAAGAATCAAAACTGTAATCACCTTAATTATTCACATACTGAGTATCTAACTGGGGGATTAGCTGAGATTTTCTCATTGTGCTTGTCATCCATTTCTTAATTGCTTTTTAATAATTTTTTAATTGTATTTCATCTGTACGTATGTGTATTTACTTATACGACAGGAAAATCTTGGAAAGACTTAAGTTGATATTTAAAATTAAAGTGCTCAAAAACATTTATTTGAACCTACCATGTGCCAGGGGAAGCTTTCAAAGCTAAACAAGATATCTTTAAGAAGTAGAATTTCAGTATGTTTTATGTTTTGGTCTTATTTATGTTGTTATTAAACTGATGGTGGCTTGTAGCTAAAAATCAGTTTTTTTAAAGCTTTTCTATACTTCTAAGATACTGCTACAAATATGGTTTAGTCCTCTGGCCTCTAGGATGATTGATTCCTTTTGATTTTTTCTCCTACCTTTATGTGGCTATTAGGAAATAACCAGCAATAAATTATGGAATCAGTCAATGGGGATCCAAAGCAAACATCTAAGTAAAAGACCTTTTCTGGGTAGTGTAAGATCAAGTCTCCTTTCTGATACTGTTTTTCATAGTTAGCTTCCTGAGTATATTTGAAAAATTTTTTAGATGTTTAGTACTACCTTTTTAAATGGCCATCTAGGTGTGTTAAATGAGCTTTGGTTTGGGTGGCTAGTTTTGGTTTTTATTTTTTAAACCTTATTTTACTTTAATTTGGCAGTTCAAAGTAGAAATGATATACTGAAAAAATCATTGAAAAATAAACATTTGTCTTTCAATGACTGATTTCCACTAATTTTTAAATACTCGCATTTTTCTGACAAAATATACTAGGGAAATATTTGGTAGTCCCAAGTGATACGGACTATTTTTTCTACCTAATTTATTAAAGTATTTTTATGAAAAATTTTCCATATATACATTTAGGTTAGTTTTTAACATATTAATTTGAGTATTCAGCGAATATAATTGCTTAGCTAAATCTTTATGTCATTATATATTCACCTGCTGATTTGCCACCACTCTCTTAAGTACATTAATAGACAAAGTAATGGAGTGATTTGGAGGATACTTCTGGGGATGTGAACAGTATCACATTTCTAAATGGAATTCTCCAAAGGTAGTATCCTCCACTGATGATACATAGGTGGTAGTAGTGGTGGTGGTTCAGTGGGAATTGGAAGTTGCAGCTATGAAGCAGTATGTGAGCAGGTCTATAACACACATGCGCTAATAGGGCTTGCGGAAGAGAACTTAAAACTTTCTAGACTTTGCTGGAATCTCTTGAGGGAAATTACAGCAGGTGAAACTACCCAAGATAGGGGTTCTAAGGAGGATACTACCTTCGGAGAACTTTAGTTAGAGGTAAGTGATTTCTCCTTATTTTCTGAATTCAAATCTATAGCCTAACTCTTTTTAGTCCACAAATATCATCATACAGCATCTAAAATTGGTGATATGTCACTGCTTGCCATTTTGTGTTTTGTGAACTGTGTATGTTTTTAAAAGAATTGGAATTATGGATTGCAAAAATCTAGTTAAAAGAGGTATAAAAATCACTCATTCAGATTATATAAAATTGGCCTGAATTTTAACTGGACTCTTAAAATTATTATTCTACCTTTTTTAGTGGACTGGTATTTTTGTCTTATTTAATGTATTAGATATAGATGTAGGCTGGGCACAGTGGCTCACACCAGCACTTTAGATAGCCGAGGCGGGCAGATCACTTGAGGACAGGAGTTCGAGACAAGCCTGACAAACATGGTGAAACCTCATCTCTACTAAAAATTAGCCGGGCATGTTGGTGCATGCCTGTATTTCCAGCTACTCAGGAGGCTGAGGCAGGAGAATTGCTTGAGCCTAGGAGGCAGACGCTGCAGGGAGCCAAGATTGCACCACTGCACTCCAGCCTGGGTGACTGAGCAAGACACCGTCTCAAAAAAAAAAAAATAGATGTAGACATATACATTAGCACGTGCGTGTGCACACACACATACACATTGATGGTTATATATTCTGTTTATTGTATATTTCGTTTAGTGTGCCACAATATTATGGGTTTAATTTCAGATAATTGAGAGTGAGGTCTTTTAAAAATTGAAGGGTTTTTCTTTTTTTCCTCTCTCTTTTTAAAAATTGATTAAATATTTGTTTTATTTTTTAGAGATGGGGTCTTGCTGTGTTGACCAGGCTGGTCTCAAACTCCTGGTCTCTAGGAATCCTCCCATCTCAGCCTCTCAAAGTGCTGGGATTTCAGGCATGAGCTACCACACCCAGCCAGGGATTTTCTTTTTTAAACCTTCATCTAAAATGTCCAATTTCTGGAGTTTTATCTTTATGATCAGATAAATTAACTTGCAAATAATAGGATTAAAATAGGACTGAAATTAGCACTCATCTAATTTATTATAATATCCACAATCAATTTTTATGGGACTTTTTTAGTATGATAACAGATTATTTTTATAATGAGTGCTGGGAGACTTCTGTCGTTTTAAAAATAAGCTCTGGTAAAGTAGGGAGGCCAAAAAAAGCCTTTTTTTTATAATATTTTCTTTATTCAATAGGTTTTTAGTTATTATAACTGATATTTGTTAGATTTCTGGTCTTCATTTTACTCACCCAAGTAGGAAATCAATATCGAAAGGCTATTCTGCCATTCTGTATATCTCAGATTGAGTTCTGTTGAATACTAGTCTGTAAAAGGATTTAGTAAATATTTTGGGGAAGGTGTCCTTGATTAAACAGATTTGGGAAACTATAACAATAATCCTCTTTGGAAATACCACAGTGCATATTATATTGTAAATGCCCCAGTGATTCCTGTAGTTGAGAAGTATGTTTAAATGTGTTTAACCTAGCATTTTCTTTCTCTGTGGGACATCTGTTAATATCTCAAGAGACATTAGGATTCTGAGGAACATAATATGGGAAGCTCTACATTAGATTAAGGTGATTTAAGAATATCACTACTTTGTTTATATTTGTGTCCTTGGGATGTTGAGAGGGAGTGAGAATACTAAAATATGTGTTACAATTTTCTTTTGTTTTACATATTTTTTATTAATCCTGAAAATATCAGCTGAAGAATTACTTGTAGTAATCCTTAAATAATTTTGTTCTTAATGACTTATTAGACAGTTAGAACCTTCTATGTTCACTGACTAGATCAAAGTAACTTTGTGATTATTGCCAACCCCATGTGAGAATGTATTAAATAAGGAGATAGTTCTAAGTACATTCTAGTAATACATAGAAATTAGATATATTAACTTTTTGTTTGTTAATTATGAAAGCATAATTTATAAATTAAAGAAAAACGATGTAGCCTCATGTTTGACATTATCTAGGGAAGTGCTTTTTTATTTAACAGTAAAATTTTAGACACTTATCTTTTTATTGGTATATTTTGTCATACAACATTTATTTAGTACCTACTCTGTGGCAGACACTGTTCTAGGACATTTTCTTTTAGGATACTTTTATTCTGTTATTCATTATGTACATTTAAATACCTGTTTATTGTGACAAAAAATGTGTTCAAAAGTTTGATCAGGGTTTAGCTGCTTAATTTCATATAGTGCCTTTGGAGAAATAAGATTATATAAAAGACTTGTTCCCTAAGTAAACATAGTTTAATGATTGTTTTAAAGTTTTGAATGGAAAATTGTTAAATTAGTAAGTATTTATGAAATCAAAAGCATTTCAACTGTTTACACAAGTTTATATTCTAAGTCCTACCCTGACATAACAGGTGGTTTGGACATTCTTACATGGCTGACTCAGCCACAGAACTCATTTGGGTGAAGGAGTGGTCCAGATTTGTCCAAATATGTAAGCATCAGATAAAGAAAAATCTCTTCCACAGACTCTACCCTCATTTTTCCAGGAATGTGTATGGTTGGACATAGTGGGAACAAGTTTAAAAAGTGGGGACTTCTGCTTTCAGGAAGATGAGGCAATCCCTATTCCTCCCACTAAAACAGCTGAAAACCTTGAGCATTATATATAAAAAAAACTTAAGAAGACTGAAAGGTGGAGAGAAGGCATACACACTAGGGACCTCAGCACCCAAGGAATAGCACAGTGGTGAGTTCCATGGGTTTTCTTTTTGCCTAATATATCCCAGACTTGGAACTGAAGAAGCTGGCAGCCTGGAAACAACAATGGGCACAGACTGAAAAACCCGTTCTTTTTAACTGAAGGACCAGGAAAAAGACAGCCTAGCGAGCCAGAAAACTTTTAGACCATAACTGCTGTGCTCTAACCAAACACCACAGAAAAAAATGGCCTTACATCAACTTGTGCCTGCCAGTGCTGAGTGGGAAGCCTAGATTCTCTGTTCCTTCACCACCTCCCAGGCGTAAGGAGGCGAGCCCCTCCTGCTTGTGTCAGTGTTGGGGTGTAGTACTGAGACACTCCTGCCCCTTACAGCCAAGGTTGTATCAGCAGAGGCCTACTGAACAGCCAGAATTCCTTTCCTTACCCAGCACTAACAAGGAACTTCCTCCATTCAGATGTCCACATAGGCCAAGTGGGAAACCTGGACTTCTAATGCCATCTAGCACTAATATGGCAGAGCCCTTTCCCCAGATGGTACAGTGTCAAAGGAAGCATTGAAACTAGAAGGTTTAAATATGGTCCAGAATCTCATAACACCCCAAATGTCCAGGTTTCAATTAAAAAATCACAAATCTCAGTTTGAGTTAAAAAAGAAAACCAGTAGGCGTAAACACTGAAGTGACAAAGATGTTGGGATTATTTGATAAGTATTTTAAAGCAGCCATCATAGAAACACTTCAGTGAGCAATCCTAAGCACACTGAAAACAATGGGAACGTAGAAAATTTTAGAGAATCAATTAGAGATACAAAGAAATGAAATTTTGAGACTGAAAACTGCAATAAGCAAAATTAAAAACCCAGTGGATAGGCTGAACAGCTGAATGAAAGAGACAGTAGATCGAATCTGTGAACTTGAAGATAGAATGATAGGTATTACCCAATCTAAACAGCAGAGAGAGGATAGACTGAAAAAAATATATACCCTCAAGGACTTATGGGACTATAACAAAAGATTTAACACTGTGTCATGGAATACTGGAAGGAGAGCAAAAGGTATAACACTTGTGTCATTAAAGTCCTGGAAGGAGATTAAAAAGGAAAAAGAAGACAGGTACAAAGAAATAATGGATGAACATGTTCCAAATGTAGCAAAAGGCATAAACCTACAGATCTGAGAAGCTGAGCAAACCCCAAACAAAGTAAGCCAGAAGAAATCAGGAATGGCCATGTTAGTGTCAGATAAAGAAGACTTTAGAACAAAGAAAATTACCAGAGACAGAGAGGGGTATTATATTGTAATAAAAGTGTCAAACAACCAAGAAGACAACAATCCTAAATGTGTATGCAGAAAATAACACAGCTGCCAAAATACATGAAGGAAAAACTGTCAAAACTAAAAGGAGAAAGACAAATCTACAATTACAGTTGCAGACTTCAGTATGCCTCCCTGTCTTACTAACTGATAGGTAGAACAACTAGACAGAAATACCATCAACCAACAGATCTAATGTACATTGCTAAAGTGCTGCACCCAACAGCAGCAGAATACACATCCTTTTCAAGTGTCCATTAAATATATACAAGGATAGACCATATACTCTGGACTATAAGACCTCAACAAATTTAAAATCATGGAATGTGCGATTTTTTTCAACAACAGTGGAATCAGGTTAGCGGACAGGAAAATCACGAAACACTTGGAAAATAACGCTTCTGAATGATCCATGGGCCAAAGAGGAAGTCTCAAGGGAAATTTTAAAAATATTTTGAACTTAATGAAAATTAAAACATAACCAAATTTTTTTGAGGCACAACTAAAGCAATACCGAGAGGGAAACTTACAGTATTAAATGCTTATACTAAAAGACAGGAAAAGGGCCAAATCAGTAATCTAAGCTTCCACCTAACCTGAAAAAAGAAGAGCAGAAGAAACCCAAAGCAAGCAGAAGGAAGGACATAATGAAGAAAAGCAGAGAAATCGGGTAACATTGAAAATGGGAAAACAGTAGAGGAAGTCAACAAAACAAAGGGCTGGCTCTTTGAAAAGACAATAAAATTGACAAATAGCAAGACTGACAGAGAAAAAGGGAAAACAAAAATTTCCAGTATCAGGAGTGAAAAGGATATAACTGTAGATCTTGCAGATACCAAAGGGATCACAACAAACAACTCTGCACACGTAAATTTGACAGCTTAGGTAAAACAAACCAATTCTTTGGAAAGAACTCAATAGGAATTAGATATTTTGAATAGCCCTGTAACTGTTAAGGTAATTACATTTTCAATTTAAAACTTCTTGAAAAGGAAATCTCCGAGTCTGGAATGTTTCACTGGATACTTGTATCAAACATTCGAAGAACAGTGAACACCAGGTCTATACAATTTCTTTTCAAAAAAAAGAAAAAAGAGGAAACCCATAGTCGTGTGACACTATTCTTACCTGATATTAAACCAAGATAGTTCTTTTAAAAAATCAATATCCCTCATATGTATAGTTGCCAAAGTTCTTTCCAAAATATTAGGAAATGGAATTAAGCAATTTATAAAAAGAGTTATACATTGTGACTAAGTGGGGTTGATTTCCAGGATTCAAGACTAGTCAATATTTTAAAAATCAATGAGTATAATCTTCCATATTAACAGGCAAAAAAGAAAATTCATATGATCATATCGATTTAGAAAAGACACTTAATAAAATTCAAAATTCACTTATAATAACTCAGATTACTAGGAATAGAGGAAAATTTCCTCAACTTGATTAAAAAACATATCTAAAATATCTATAGCTAACATCATACTTCATGGTGAGAGACTGCTTTCTTCCTAGGGAATGGCAAGCTTGTCTAGGCAAGGATGTCTGCTCCTATCACTCCTTTTCAGCATAGTCCTAGAAGTCCTAGCCAACACAGTAAGGTAAGAAGAGGAAATGAAAAGCACTACTAGACAGAGTGAGACTCTGTCTCAAAAAAAAAAAAAAAAAAAAAAAAAAAAAAAAAAAGGAAAAGAAAAACACTACTAAAGGAAGAAATAAAATTGTCTGTATTTTTAGGTGACATGATTATCTATGTAGAAAATCCCAAGGCTTCTGCCAAAAAAAAAAAAAAAAAGAAAAAGAAAACCCTGAACCAATACGTGAGTTTAGCAAGGTAGCAGGATAAAAATAAACATAAAAAATAAATTGTATTTCAAGATATTAAC
Source organism: Piliocolobus tephrosceles (assembly GCF_002776525.5). Classification (NCBI taxonomy): domain Eukaryota; kingdom Metazoa; phylum Chordata; class Mammalia; order Primates; family Cercopithecidae; genus Piliocolobus; species Piliocolobus tephrosceles. The sequence continues at coordinate 52,753,838 of NC_045446.1, read as the reverse complement.
AATAAACATGTAGAAAGTGAAGTTTAAAGTACCATACCATTTATAATTTTGCAAAAAGAAAAAAGATGGAAATCCAACAAAAAATGTACTGAACCTACGTGTTCAAAACTATGAAACTTTGAAGAGATCTTGTTAAATAAGCTAGGACCAGAAAGACAGATACTACATATTCTCATTTACATGTGGGAACTAAAAATAAAGCTGATCTCATGAAGGTGGAGAGTAGAGTGAAGGTTACCAGAGGCCGGGAACAGTGTGTTTGAGAGAGATGGGGATGAAGAGAGGTTGGTTAATAGGTACAAACATACAGTTAGATAGAAGCAGTAAGTTCTAGTGTTTGACAGCAGAATAGGGTGACATATCGTGTATTTCAAAATAGCTAGAAGATTTTAAATGTTCCCAATACAAAGAAATGGTAAATGTTCAAGGTGATGGATATCCCAAATACCTTGACTTGATTCTGTGCATGTATCAAGTTTCACATGTACTTCATAAATATTTACAATATTATGTGTCAAAAAAAACATTGAAAAGAATATTTAAGTCAATGGAGAAACATACTGTACTTATTAATTGGAAGATTCAACATAGTAAAGATAATTACATAGTCTTAATGCAGTTCCTGTCAAAGTCCAGCAAGATTTTTTGAGGACGTATACAAGCTTATTCCGAAATGTATATGGAAGCCTAAGAAACTAGAATAGCTAAGAGTTTTCAAAACTAAAAATGAAGTTACCAGTCTACGTGATTTGGAATGGAATACTACTTAGCCAAAAAGATGGATTCTGTGGTTCTTGTAATCAAGACTATGTGATACTGGCAGAAGGGTAGACAAATAGATCAGTGGAATAGAATAGAAAACCCAGAAATAGATCCACACAAATATGCCTAACTGATTATTGACTGAGACACAAAGGCAAGTCAATGGAGGAAAAATGGTGTTTCCAACAAATGATGATGGAACAACTGGACATCCGTATCACAAAAATGAACCTTGACTTAAATAAATTTATACAAAAATTAACTCAAAATGGGTTATAAATGTAAAATGTAAGACTAATATAACTTTTAGAAAAAACATAGGAGAAAATCTTCCAGATCTGGGCTAAGCAAAGAGTTTTTAGATTTTCTATCAAAAGTACAGTCTACAAACGGGACAATTAGCAAACATTGAAATTAAAAATATTTACTCTGAAACCCCATATGATAAAGAGAAGCTGTAGACATTTGCAAGCAGTCTGTCTGACAAAGGACTCATATCTAGAATATATAAAGTACTCTTAAAACATCAGTTTAGAAAAATTCATCTAGACAATTGACAAAAGACATAACATCTCATCGAAGAGGATATACAAATATCAAATACAGAAAAGATACTCAACATTGCTGGCTATTAGTGAAATGCAAATTCAAACCATAATGAATATGTTATTCTTTACCTGCCAGATGGCTACAAATAATGATAGCATGGAAAACTGGTTACTATGTGGAGAAACTGTATCACTCATACACTGCTGGTGGGAATGTGAAATGTTATGGGTAGTTTGTTATAAAATGACACATGCAATTACCATAAACTCTAGCAGTTGAACTCTTGGTCATTTATCCCAGAAAAATTGAAATTTATGTTTACATGAAAACCTGTGCACAAATATTTATTCCATCTTTGTTTTTAATATTCAAAACTGGAATCAGCCCATATCTTCTTCAATAAGTGAATGGTTTAACAAACTGTGGTTCATACAAACCATGAAATAGTACTCAGAAATAAAAAGAAACAAACTATTAATAAACACAAAAACTTGAAAGAACATCCAGGGAATTATTCTGAGTGAAAAAAAGCCAGTCCCAAAAGGTTATTATATACTTTATGATTTTGATATGACAACATTTTAGAACTGTGGGACAGATTAACCATTACCAGGTCTTATGGATTTGGTGGGAGCAGGGAGAGGAGAAGCAGGTGGTTGTGGCTACAAGTTACCCTTGCATAGAAACTGTTCAGTCTCTTGACAGGCATTGGATACATAAACCTCTACAGGTGATAGAATTGTATGGAACTTGATAGACACATATACACAGGCAAATGAGTGCACTAAAACTGGGAAAATCTGAATTAGATAGGTGTATGAATATCAGTATCATGGTTATGATATGCTATAGTTTTACAAAATGTTTCCAGTAAACTGAGAGAAGTGTACAAGAAGTCTCTTTATATTATTTCTTACGATTGCACATGAATTTACAATTGTCTCAAAAGTTTCAATGAAAAAAAAAAGACAGTTTAGGTAAAAGTATATAGCCCTTTTCCTAGTTAAAAAATAGTAATATTAAAGTATATATTCTGGGAAAGACAGATGAATATATTTTTAAGGCAAACATCATGTTCCTGTATATCAGTAGCACCAAAATTGCTTAGTACATCAAAATCAGGAAATAATTCTCAGTGGTGGATCTACTTTCTTTTTTTTCATATAAAAATTGAAGTGTGGTGTTTTAACACTCATTTCTCTATTCAAAATTAAATAGATTTTAATTGATGAATAATTCATATATACATATAAATGATTAAAAAAGGATTTGTAGGCAATACCATTCCTTGCATATACCTTTCGATTGCACTGTGCCTAGATTATCTGCATTAACTCTAAAATTGGGATAACTCATATTTTTTTTTTTTTTTTGGTTGGAGAACTAAGGATGTAAGAATTCTTTATGTTCTATCCTGAATTCTGAAAATTATAGTGTAAAAGAATGTGCAGGCTGGGCGTGGTGGCTCATGCCTGTAATCCTAGCACATTGGGAGGTCAAGGCAGAGGATTGTCTGAGCCCAGGAGTTTGAGACCAGCCTGGGCAATGTGGCGAGATCCTGTCTCAAATTAAATAAATAGATGTGCAGAATTACATTTTGCATGATATATGGGGAGCAGTAAGATCTAGAATATGAAACTGTTGTCACTCTGGAATTATCAACATGGTACTCTGACTGAATGAAATACTCTCAAATGAGCAAAACAGAACCTGGTATCCAAAAACTTAGGCAAAGAAATAGATTTAAAAAACAAAAACAATGCTGGAAGAAATGAAGTGGGAGTTCATCAAATTCAGGAAAGAAACAGAAGAAAAAGACAAAAATATCTTAGACATGAAGAATAAATTGCAAAATGCTCAAGAGAAAATAGAAAGAATGAAAATCTAATGAATGACACTGAATGGAAATGAAATTTTTTTTAAAAGTAAACAGGATCTCGAAAAAAAAAAAATACTGAAAGAGAAGACCAGCAAAGGATGTCCAACATAATTGGAGTCTGTGAAGAAGAAAAATAAAACAGTGCAACAGAACTAATAGATAAACTATAATTCAGAGAAACTTTCTGGGAATAAGGGAAATGTTAAGTCTACCTTTTGAAGGACCTGGAATGATAAACTCTGAGATGTATTTTAGTAAACTATTAAAGATGAATTAAGGCCAGTCGCAGTGGCTCCCTGTAATTCCAGCACTTTGAGAGGCTGAGGCAGGAGGATCCCTTGAACCCAGGAGTTTGAGACCAGTTTGGGCAACATGTTGAGACGACGTATCTACAAAAAAAACAGTGACCAGTTGTGGTGGCATGTGCCTGTGGCCCTAACCATTCAGGAAGCTGAGGTAAGAGAATTGCTTGAGCCAGGGAGTTCAAAGCTGCAGTGAGCCAGCACACCGCTGCACTCCAGCCTGGGTGACATAGCAAGACCTCATCTGAAAAAAAAGACGAATTGGGCTGGTATCAAATTTCAGAAGAACAACATGCAAATCCTGCCAACAGAGTAGCAATTTCCAGAAATTCAAGAAAGTACTAGCCAGGGGTTTGATAGCCAGGCAAGTTTTTCTTAATTATGACAGCTATAAAAAGACAACTTTGAATATTCAGGAACTCATTGGATATTATATCCATGAGCCATTGAGGAGTTCATTAGAGGAAGAGCTCAACCCAATCAAGAGATTACTGGGGCAGCTTCAGCAAAAGAACTGTGAGCACTTACTATATTAAGGCCTAAATACAAGGGTGGGAACATGGGTAGCAGAATAGTATGAAATGTTACATGTTAGGCAAAGTACAAATAATACCACTTTTCAGAAGGGAGAGTGAAAGGGAAAGCAGAATAAGATCACAGCCTATTGTGTGGGTGGGGAATAAAGGAGACCATTTAAAACTGGCAGACACTGAAAGCTTAAGAAAGTAAACAGGGTGGGGGTGGGTGGGAAAAAAAGGGGTCCAAGGACACTAACAAAACTATAAGTGCAAAAGTAACGTAGAATAAAATTACAAACCTTGCTAAATACCAAAAGAAAATTTAAGAAACAGCAAAGGAACACAATAAACATTACCTAATACACACAGTAATTACACAGTAGTGACTGAGATAGAACCAAGCGTGTCAGTCATATCAAATATCAGTGGGTTTAAATAGCCTATTAAAAAGATTTTCAAGTTGGTTCAGAAAACAAACATTAAAATTTGGTTTTGGCAGGAATCTAAGTGGATGTTAAAATCAAGGGTGGAAGATTTGGTAAGGCTCAGGATTTTTACATGGTCTCCAAGTATCTCCTTACAGATTGCTTATTAGCCACGAGGGTAAAAATAATAACTGTATAGTAGAGAGACTGGACGATACCTTGACCAGATAATTAAAGCTAATATCGCTAAAGAGAAAGTTAGGTACATCATGGCCTGTGACTGTGCTACCCTTAGAAGGGCACATCTTTGCTAATATCATAGTAGCCTAGCAAGGAATGTATAAAATAAATCTAATAATGAAGAACATCAGACAAACCCAAATTGCAGAACATTTTATACAATAAGTGGCCTCTGTTCTTCAAAAAATATCAGTGTTATGAAAGAAAGGCAAACTCTGGAACACCTCCAGATTAAAGGAATCTCAAAAGACCAAACAAAATCTGTGGCCTTGGGATAGACTGTGTACTAGATGGAGAGAAATACATTATTAAGGTAATTGACAGAATTGGAATATGGATGATGAAAGTACTTTATCAGTATTAAAATTTCCAGAGTTTGATTACTGTTTAAGAATATCTTTATTCTTAAAAAGGTATATCGAAGTTAAGAGGCAAAGCATAAGGTGTAAACCAACTTTCAAATGGCTAAAACAAAGATAATAATGTTGGGTTGGGTGAGATAAAAGCAAAGTTGGCAAAAATGTTTAAAAGTTGATGAATATGAGTAAAGTATTTGACAGTTCTCTGTTCTTCAAACTTTTTTTCCAAGTTTTAAATTTTTTAAAAAGATCTCTAGGTATTAACTATTAAGCCAGAGACCAATATACACACACCAAAGTAGAATTTGAGTTACATAATTGTCTCACTCTCCCTCTCCCCCCATCCTTTTTTGAATATTGAGTTTTTACCAGTTCGAATTACCACTATTTGGAAAGCCTGACATTTAGTATCAGTCAGTGTTAAGCTATAGATGTAATTTCTTTTAAAGCTTGTTTTTCTGTTGTGTTTTTATAGAACTTGCCTTTTTTCCCCTAAAATATGCCTGAGAGAAACAAACAACAAAAAAAACATTTTCTAAATGTGTCCTTTGACCACCAATAAAATGCGTGGTCATGTGGAAAAAACCCAGCTGTTTGGTTTCTTCCCCACTTGTTTCCTTGAGTTCTGAGAACAAAATAGGGGATCAGATGGGTTTAGACACCTTTGAATATCTATGTCTTTTCTTATTTTTATCTTGTTCCACAATGAACTCTATCAAACAATATGTGGACAGTAGTTTTGCCAGCTATTTTGCAACTACGACCATTAAGCTCCTTTATCTTTTGAGGAACAGCTTGTCCTATATCAAAAGGAAAATATTTGAAGATACTTTGTCCTAATGATTCCATTTCTTTTAGTTTATGTGTAATATTTTCAGTAGTTCTGCTTAGCCCATGTGTGAAGAAAAGAGAGAACACATCAGATGAAATTTGAGATTATGCATCCAATCTTATATGCTACATTAACTAGTTTTTAATTGTGAAAAACCAATTATTAAAATAAAAATTAACTTTATGCCACTGATTCTTTAACAATATTTATATGAAGTTTCTTACTTCTGTTGTAATGCTGTATGGAGAAAAGAGAACCACATGGTTCTACCAAATTAACAATCCAGGAGCCTCATTATACATTTCCAAATGGAGCAATATCTCACACACACTGAGAAGTGTTTTTCAATCTTTATAACTAGTTCTGTGGCAGATTACTGACTGATCCTAACTATGGCAATTAACGATGCTTACATGATTTTTAAGTGTATGAAAAGTGTGAATTCTTTAGAGAGCATTGATATTTACTGTACAGTTTTAAATGCTTCCTTTTATAAGAAGATTGAAATGATGCATGCAACTGCTTTTCTTAGAAGTGTGGAATTACTTTTTATCTAAGGACTGAGGATTTTTTTAGAGATTATTTAGCCGAACACTGCAATGTAAAGTCAATGAAAATCAGGTTGAAGTGACTATGATACTGCAATACTAAGAAAGACAAATCTTGTGTAGAATGAAATAATTTTTTTTGCTTAATTTTTATAGTGATAATACTATTTTACTATTGATAATTTTCCTTGGTACATTTTGAGTTCCTAAATTTCTAACCATTCTACTTATCACTGTTTTAGTAATTGCAGTCTTTTTTATTCAGGATTTTGTCATTAATATAATATTTTAAGTAATTATAAAACATTTTTTTCTAACTAGGAAGAAGCATTGCATGCATTTATTCAGCCAGAGATTTTGGATGGCCCAAATCAATATTTTTGTGAACGTTGTAAGAAAAAGTGTGATGCACGGAAGGTAAATGCCATGTACAGATTAATACTTAGAAATCTGAGATAATATTCCGTATTCTATAGGGTCTCCCCCTTTTTGTTTTTTGTTTTTTAGGGCCTTCGGTTTTTGCATTTTCCTTATCTGCTGACCTTACAGCTGAAAAGATTTGATTTTGATTATACAACCATGCATAGGATTAAACTGAATGATCGAATGACATTTCCCGAGGAACTAGATATGAGTACATTTATTGATGTTGAAGATGAGGTAAATATTTGTTATTTTAAAGTATTTTTCATTAATCCACATTAGTCAGTCATGTTTTTGAAAGAGCTGTTTGAGGTAATAACACTGATGTCATTTAGACTGTCTTCTTGATGGAAACTTTTTCTTATTTTCTAATGCGGAATTCAATAAATGACTTGCCTTTGTATAAGCTTTTCCTTACTGCATAAATTATATTTTAAATATTCTTGTTTGATCAGAGTAACTTATGATACTCTTTGAAAAGACAATAAGGAACTCAGCTTTGGAATTATTTCTTGAAGTTGAGTGATAATCTTATGTTTTATAATTTCATCGTTATTGAAACCAGCCTGAAGGTAAGCCATATTCATGTTTCTGATCCATAATAAATGCAGACAGTGCCTATGATGGAATGAATGAACCAACTGAATAGCATGGGCTTAATTTCTTGTACTTACTTGCTATTTTGTATTTACTTCCTGTTTTGTCTGTTTTCCTTTTTTCCTTTTTTTAATTTGAAACTGTTTAAATAATTTAAGCATAGGATTTTGAGTGACATATGATGTAATGCTTATCAATTTCTTCCCACACTTTGGCCTCCCAGAATTCTCTGGTTCCTCTACCCTTATTCAATGAAAGACTTACAATATTCCACTCTATTATATTGGAAACTCTTCTGATTTTATGTGGAATATTTATAATCACTTAGGCTAATTATTTCAAAGTGATAAATCTTTATTATTCTCAGAATTACCCTGAAGCGTTTTTTTTTTTTTTAACTGAAACTGATTACTATAGTTATAAAAAATGCCTTTTCCCAGGAGTTCAAAAATAATTTTAAACATTCACCAAGTTTTATTTAGTACTGTTAAGTACTGTGAGGCAGTTTGGTATAGAAGAGCACATGTTTTAGGCCTAGCTAGATGTGGATTCAGATTCTTATCCTGCTACTTGCTAGCCTCTTGACCTTGGATAATTCATAAAACCTTTTGAGCCTCATTTCCAGGTGCCTTAGATGAAGTAGCTATTAATTGAATGGTAACTATGACCAATAACATTTTGAAAAGTTTAATTTAAAATAATGTCTCAGACACTTGTGCTTAAGCTGGGAAATCTACCCAAAGTGTGCCAGACTTTCAGAGGAGACATAATCTTTGTAGGATTTCTACTCAAGTAGAGATCAGTAGTAGATTGGTCTTCTGAATATGCCTAATATATTTCTCATAAAGGAAAATTTTTTCCAAAGAAAGAAAACCTATATATGAAGCTTAGTACAAACTTTCTAGAGAATTCTAGGTTTAGTTCTTGGGGACAAGAAATGTTTTGGCTCAGCTTAAGGAGTTTCAGGAATTATATCTCTCTAGACTTAATTCTATAGCTGGATTTCACCTCCATTTTTCCTTGAACCTAACCTTCTTGAGAGATGAAGACTATATATTAGATGTAGTACCTGCAACAGAGTTCCTGGCAAAAAGTTTGTGCTTATTGTGTATTGCTTGGTTTCACTCAAGAACTTCTCTGCAATGCCTTACACATTTCAAAAGCCTGCATCTTAGAAAATTCTCAAATTATTTAAATAAAAACATTTTTAGGGATGTATATAAAGTGTGAAAGAGGGGAAAGAATTGTTTGGGGATTTCTAACAAAGAGAATTCTTCAAATTAAATTTGTGTGAATGTGGTTTAAAAACCATAAAATAGAAAAGCATAATGTGCTATAACCATTATATTTCTGCTTTCTGTAAAAAGACAGTAAAGTTCTTAAGGATAAATGCAATGTCTTATTTCTCTTTCTAATTATCTATAATACCTAACGCACTGATAAACTGAGTTGAACTTTTTGTTCAAGAAAATAAATGATACTCTTTCATGATTTGAGAACACCAGAAGCTCATTTTGGAGCTCAGCTTTTCTGATTTTGTGGATTTTGCTAAAAGAAATGGTAATTTCAACCATTACATTTTAACAATAAACATAAATGAGGTTTAATAGAATTCTGAATCACTAGTTTGTTGTATTAGAATTTTAAGGACATGATAGAAATGCTTTTAAGATACACTTTTGCTTGTTTAATTTTACTTAAGGTCTCACTTTTTAAGAGAAAATAAATATACTTAAAATATTTTTGCTAATAATATGTTAAATTGTGTGAAAATATTAGCAGTATATAGGTACAAAGTTTTGTTGAGCATATTTTCTCTGTATTTGGTTTATAACTAAGATAATTATGTCTTATTAAGAAATCTCCTCAGACTGAAAGTTGCACTGACAGTGGAGCAGAAAATGAAGGTAGTTGTCACAGCGATCAGATGAGCAACGATTTCTCCAATGATGATGGTGTTGATGAAGGAATCTGCCTTGAAACCAATAGTGGAACCGAAAAGATCTCAAAATCTGGACTTGAAAAGGTACCTTTTATAGTTTTCATTTTTTAGTTGAAAGTGAGGATAATCTCTGACTTGCTATATAATTCTATAGCTATTGTTACTGATAAAGTTCTCTTTAAAAGAAACTTAATTTCTGAAAGTTAAAACTTCTCAAATATAGTTTTTTGTGCATATATATATATATATATATATATATATGACTATAATTAAACTTTAAGAGAAACTGCTTACAGGTAGGAACATTAATTTTTGGGAGACCATACTGTAACTGTCTAAGCAAGCTGGATGGTGTAGAAAGGATGCCTAGTAGTCAAGAAACCAAGATTCTATTACCACCTCTGCCTTTAAGGTTGTAGCAAGTATCTATAAATTTTGTCTGAGTTTTCTTATATAGAAAAATAAAATGTTGGATTAGTCATTGATTTTTAAAAGTCTGGCCATGGAACACTTTATGAGACAATTAATAATAGATCTGATCTTTCTGAGTAGGGAAATGCCAAAGCCCCCAGTCTTTCTCCCCTGTCCTGTAATAGTCCTCAAGACACTTTGAAAAATGGTATAGTTCCATGGATTATCATTTGAAAACACAGAATTGCATAATCTCTGGGATAGGATCTTGCCTCTGTGTCAATAACTTTAAGGGTTTTTTTAGACCATTTTTTCCCACATATATTCTGTTTTATTGAGGGAAAGATTATAGATAAAATGTCCTGAGCATGGTGTGACTAATTAAACCACTAATGTGAAGACTGATGACTAACCCAAGTATTACAGAGTCATTAAATATAGGGATTTTTAAGGCAGTATTTCAAAATAGAGTTTTACTTTCATAAAGTCTGTTTTTAGACCAAGGCCATTCTTCTAATTATCACCACCACCCTTTACCTTTTAAAATTATCTGTTTCATTCAGGGCAGACAGATGAGTGGGGATTGCTATGTAATAAGTATATTGTTTCTTAGTATAGAAACATGGCATTTTAGCAAGAGTTGGCAAACTATGGCTCAAAAGCCAAACCTGGGCCCTCGCCTGTGTTTTTACACACACTCTAATTTCATCTGCAAATAAAGACAGTATTCTTCTTTCCCATCTGCATGCCTTTTTCTTGTCTCACTAGGTGGGACTTCCAATGCAGTGTTGAATAGAGTGGTGAGGGAGAACATCCTTACCTTGTTCCCAGTCTTCAGAGGAAAGCTTTCAGTTGCTTACCATTGAGTGTGATGTTGACTTTCAGTTTTTTATATTCTTTTCCTACTTTGTTGAAAACTTTTATCATGAATGGGTATTGGATTTTTCCAGATTTTTTTTCTATGTCAGTTGATATGATCATGTATGTAATTTTTCTTCTTCAGCGTGAGTTACATAGATTGATTTTCAAATGTTGAGCTATCTTTGCATGCGTGGAATGAATCCTGCTTTGTCATGGTGTGTATTTCTTTTTATACATTGTTGATTTGATATACTAATATTTTGCAGAGAATTTTTTGCATCTGTGTTCATGAGATGTGTTGATCTGTAGTTTTCCTTTCTCATAGTGTCTTTATCTGCTTTTGGTGATGTTGGGCGCATGTAATAAGTTAGGGAATGTTCCCTCTGCCTTTGTTTTTGGAAGATATTGTGGAGACTTGGTATTGTTTCTTGAATATTTGGTAGAATTCACCAGGGAAATTATCTGGACCTGGTGCTTTCTTTTTTAGAAAGTGATTAATTATTGATTCAATTTCTGTAATAGATATAGGGCTTTTCAGGTTACCTGTTTCTCCTTTGTGAGTTTTGGTGGTTTATGATTTTTAAGAAGTTGGTCCATTTTATCTGCGTTATCAAACTTGGAGGCATAGAGTTGTACAAAGTATTCCTTTATTGTCCTTTTAATTGTCCTTTAATGTCCTTTTAATGCAGGGATGAACCTTCCTTCATTTCGGATATTGGCAATTTGTGTCTTCTTTTTAATCTTGGTTAGCCTAATTAGAGATTTACCAATTGTTTTGGGGTTTTTTTCTTCCAAAGGACCATCTTTTGGTTTTGTTCTCTTTTTCTGTTGTTTTTCTATTTTCAGTATTGATAAGGATTGCATTGAACCTATAGATCACTTTGTATAATGTGGACATTTTAACAGTATTAAGTCTTCCAGTTCATGAACACGGGATGTCTTTCCATTTATTTGTGTCTTTAACTTCTTTCCTTGATTTTTTTTTTTTGAGACGGAGTCTTGCTCTGTGCCCAGGCTGGAGTGCAGTGGTATGATCTTGGCTCACTGCAAGTTCTACCTCCCAAGTTCACTCCATTCTCCTGCCTTACCCTCCTGAGTAGCTGGGACTACAGGCGCCGGCCACCACGCCCGGCTAATTTTTTGTATTTTTAGTAGAGATGGGATTTCACTGTGTTAGCCACAAGGGTCTTGATCTCCTGACCTCATGATCTACCCACCTCGGCGTCCCAAAGTGCTGGGATTATAGGCGTGAGCCACCACGCCCGGCCTCCTTGATGTTTTATGGTTTTTCAGTGTATGAGTCTTCTGCCTCCTTGGTTAAGTTTATTCCTAAGAGTTTTATTGTCTTTGATACTATTGTAAATGGAATTGTTTTCTTAATTTTCTTTTTGAATTGTTAATGTTAGTGTAACAATAAATTGTTAGTATTTAGAAATGCAACAGATTTGTGTGTGTGTTGATTTTGTATCCTGCAGTTTTTGCTGAATTTACTTGTTAGGGTTTTTTTTTTTTTTTTTTTTTTTAATGCAGAATCTTTATTTTCTACATACAAGACTGTCATCAGTGAACAGAAATAATTTTTCTTCTTTCTTTCCTATTTGGATATCTTTTATTTCTTCCTGCCTGATTGCTCTGGCTAGGACTTCAGTACTGTGTTGAATAGAAGTGGTATGAATGGGCATCTTTGCTTTGTTCCTGATCTTAGAGGGAAAGTTTTCAGTTTTTCACCATTTAATATGATGGTAGCTGTGGGGTTTTCATATAAGACTTTCATAATGTTGAGGTAATTTCCTTCTATTCCTAGTTTGTTGAGTGTTTTTATCATGAAAGAATGTTTAATTTTGTCAGATACTTTATCAATTGAAGTGATCCTGTGGTTTTGTTTTTAATTCTGTTAGTGTAGTGTATTACATTGATCACTTAGTCATGATGTATAGTCCTTTAATGTATTATTGAATTTGGCTTGCTAGTGTCTTGTTAAGGATTTATGCATGAATGTTCATCAAAGAGATATTGTTCTATAGTTTTTAGTATCTTTGTCTAATTTTGGTATCAAAGTCATGCTGACCTAATAGAATCAGTTTGGAAGTTTTTCTCCTTTTTACTTTTTCAGAAAGTTTGAGAAGGATTCATGTTAATTCTTTAAATGTTTGATAAAATTTTGTAGCAAAGCAACCTGGTCCTGGGGTTTTCTTTGTTGGGAGGTTTTTGATTACTGATTGAGTCTCCTTACTAGTTATAGATGTGTTCGGATTTTTTATATCTTCTTGAGTCAGCCTTCGTAAGCTGTTATGTTTGTAGAAATTTATCCATTTCTTCTAGGGTATCCAATTTGTTGGTGTATAATTGTTCATAGTAGTCTCTTATGATCCTTTTTATTTTTGTGGCTTCAGTATAATGTCTCCTCTTTTCATTTCTGATTTTTGTTATTTGAGTCTTGTCTCTTTCTTAGCCTACCTAAGGGTTTGTTAACTTTGTTGATCTTTTCAAAAAGCCAGCTCTTAATGTCATTTTTTTTCTATTCTGTATTTCTTCTCTAATCTTTATTTCCTTCCTTCTGCTATCTCTGAGTCTAGTTTTTTCGTCTTTTTTTTTTTTTTTTACATCCCCCCTCCCCAGCTTAGTTTGTTCTTCTATTTCTGGTTCCTTGTATAAAGTTAAGTTGTTGATTTGAGATATCTTCTTCTTCTTCTTTTTTTTTTAAATGTAGGCATTTACATCTATAAACTTTCCTCTTTTGTTTCATTCCACAAGTTTTGGTATGTTATGTTTTTGTTTTCATTTGTCTCAAGATATTTTCTAATTTCCTTTGTGGTTTCTTCTTTGACCCATTGGTTTTTCAAGAGTGTGTTGTTTAAAACAATTTATACATATTTGTGAATTTTCCAGTTTTCCTTTTGCTATTTATTTCTAGTTTCTCTTTTTCACTTTTAAAGGATTATTTCTCTGGCTATAGAATTCTAGGTTGGTGGTACTTTTCTTTCAACACAAAATATTTCATTACACTCTTCTTGCTTGCATGGTTTATAATGACAGTGTGCTATAATTCTTATCCTTGTTCCTCTATAGGTAAGGTGTTTTTCCCCTCTGCCTCCCCTAAAGATTTTTTGTCTTTGGTTTTGTTCAGTTTGAACATGATATGCCTAAACATGGGAGTTTTTGTATTTTGTTGTTGTTTTGGTTTTTGGTTTATTGGGCAGGTTGGGTATTTATTGTTTGGTGTTGAGCTTCCAGGTCTGTTGCTAAGTGTTACCAGTTTATGTGAATAAAGATTTATCAGAACACAGTCACTCTGGTTGTTTACATATTGTGTATGTCTGGTTTAGTACTATAATGATAGAGTTGAGTAGTTGCGACAGAAACCGTATGGCCTAGAAAGCCTAAAATATTCACTCTTTGACCCTTGCATTAGTGAGCCAGATGATCTAGATTTTAGTTCTTACTTTGCCATTAATAAACTGTATCACTTTGGGCAAATCATTTAATCTGTGTGCCTTTCAGTTGCTACATTTTGGAGGAATTTGGACTAGATGCTTTCTGTTCTACCCAAATTTAGAAATTTGTAATTCTGTTTGCTAGTACTGTGTTTGAAGATGTATCCTCTTTTTATTAAGAGTAATGTATTACTTTGTTAAATAGTAGTAAAAGAGAAGAAAATGTTAGGACATGTTTTTGGGTAATTTTATTTACACATTATCATGCTAGATTTGGATAAAGGTATTTTACTTTCCTTACTACTTTTTAGCAGTGTATTTGATTTGAAACTAAAACTATTACATTTGAGAACCCTTACTGTATCATGACTGTATTATCTTTTGCTTTAAAATAGATATATACAATTCTAATTTGGAAGGTGTTTCAGTCTTCTGAATATATCACCATTACTGTCGTCTAGAAGTTGCTACTATTAGAATTTTCCAGGAAGATAATTATGTTGGCTTTGATCATTGTGATGAAACTTAAAAAATGTATAGCTGTTGGTTGGCAGGCTTTTTCTGTGTTTATTTTTTTTCTAAGTGGGGAGACTGCTTATCATAAGATACTGTTCATATCATTCAGTGATATCAAAATTTTGTCTAGTGTATTTACTACATTCAAAGCATTTTAATTTAATAACATGGAGTTACCACATTTCATAAGGTGTTCAATGCTTTAAGCACGTTTTGGATTGCAAATAAATTCTGAAACTTCCTCCCTATCACCACTGTGATTAATTTTAGTTGTAGGAATAAAATCTGAACCACATAAACAAGTTTTCAGACATTTTCAAAATTTGTTCTAGAAATTTCACTAATTAACAATATATTGTGGTCAGTTTAAAGTTATTTTAAGATAAATTAGAATTTCTTAAAAAGTATAGAAGGCTCTAAAATGCTTTTTAGGCCAAGAATAAAGAAGAGAAACCCTAGTATTTGTAGAAAAGTAAATAAAATAAAGCTTGTCCGTCATAAACTGGTAGTCTTCTGATGTCAGACTGCCTTTTTAACCTCCTTACCTTCTCTGTTTCTGTCTTCCTGCCTGTTCTTTTTTTGTAATAGAGTTACTGGTCTGCAAAGTCTCCAGTATCTCAAACTGTCTTAGGAGTTGTGAAGTGCATGGGCTTCTGAAAGAAAAGATTGTCTTAAATATAAAAACAAGTCATTATAAATGACCTCATTTTTTTAAACAAGTTGCCTCTTTTCTTGATTTTCTTCCACAAATACTTAAGTTTGCCTAAAATAATCTTTAGCTCCAAACTTTAAAGAATTGTTTGCAGCACAGGAAGCTAAAGAAACAATTTTAATTTATTGTAGATATAGTATAATTCAGGATTCATTCTTAATATAAGAGAGAGATAAATCAGTAGATCATGATATCACAGATAATGCATAAATGCATTAGAAGATATTCCAAATAATTATATTCCTCAGCTCTTTTGTAAAGGAAATAAAATTTGAATAAGAAACAGTATGTTACTTGGGAATTTTTTTATCGACTGTGCATTTTAGAACAGCATTGTAATTAGCATCTGCTTCTGAAATGTTAGACTTATTTAATTTTTACATATGTAAGTTTGTATTTACAGATATGTATGGTTTCAAAGGTTATAGCATAATTAAAATGTGAAAGAATGCACTGATGAAACTTGTGTAACTTGTGGTGTATACAGTTATTTTATAACTTGCCATTTTTGTTTTGCCTTAGGGGAAAGTTGACCTATAATATATAGGACAACTAACCATGTTACTTCTCTGCGTGTTAACAGAGAATAGGAAATACACAAATAAGGGTTGTGTTTTTCTTTTCCTCTGAGTTACTTTTATTTTTTCCCCTTAGAATTCGTTGATCTATGAACTTTTCTCTGTTATGGTTCATTCCGGGAGTGCTGCTGGTGGTCATTATTATGCATGTATAAAGTCATTCAGTGATGAGCAGTGGTACAGCTTCAATGATCAACATGTCAGCAGGGTAAGGAGGTGTCCTTTAAGATGATTACTCTGAAAGATGGGAGTAAGAATGCTTCTAAACAACAGTGAGTTTTATTAAGAATGAGTGAATCTGCCTGGTGGTACATCTTAAGACCCATATCAAATCTGTCTTTAATTTTTGCTTTTAGTAAAGTTCTTGCATTTGTTTATTATTTCTTTGTTTTGCTTTGTTTTGTTTGGGGCTTGCTGAATATCTCCAGAGATAGACTACCAATTTTCCTCTGGGCCTGAGCCTTCATAGGTGCTACTTGTGCTTCACGTGTGATCAGGAATGCTAGAACTGACTGGCTGGTAAGCAGCCACTGATGATTAAATTTTGTGAATTGGTAGCTGTGTGAGCAATCGTGAAGGTCTTTCATATCATTTAACTCTGAGGTTAAAGATTGAGTTACATATTGACATTAATGTGATAGTGTTATAGAATTTGCAAAAAAAAAATCATGTAACACATTTTCAGATAACACAAGAGGACATTAAGAAAACACATGGTGGATCTTCAGGAAGCAGAGGATATTATTCCAGTGCTTTCGCAAGGTAAGCAATTTCCTAATTTTCAGTGTTTAGAAGTTAGAATTAATTATAGCTTCTCAGTGTTTTTTATCATCAAAGATTTAACCAAGAGATTGACAAACTACAACCCATGAGCCAAATCCAACCTGCCTCCATATTTTGAAAGTGAAGTTTGAACACTGACATAGCCATTTGTTTCTATATTATGTGTTAATGCTTTTACACTATAACAACATAGTTGAGTAGTTGCAGCACAGACCATATGGCCTGCAAAGCCTGTGATTTTTACTGTTTGGTCCTTGCTGGAAAAAACTTGCTGACCCCTGACTTAACTGTTGTATGTAGTAGACATTCCAGTACACAATTTTGTTAAAGACTTTACTGTATTACCAAGAAGAGATATGGAATCTTCTCTAAATGTGATTTTCCTCTTATCTGGAATGTTTTAAATCTGAATGTGTCTGTGAACAGTGGCCTGATTTTCTAATTGTTTTTTTAAAAAATCACGATTTAAAGTAAGTACCTTCATGCTTAGAAGTGAAATCTTTATAATCTACTTTTTATCCCTATTAATCTTTTTTATGTTTCTGCTAGTTCCACAAATGCATATATGCTGATCTATAGACTAAAGGATCCAGCCAGAAATGCAAGTATGTTTACCTGTAGTTATTTGATTTTAATTTGTGTTATAAACTGTCTTTTGTAAGTATGCAAACCCAGATAACTACTTTTAAATGATAAGATAATTAAGTTGTTTTATGCCTGGAAGAATTATTTACAAAGACTGTTATAAAATAATACCAACTGGTAAGGACCTTAAAAAAATGTTGTTGAATTATTTTTTAGTATATGAAGAGACAAAACTACATTAAATAAATTGAATGTTTATTAGTAGTAAGATTATATTATGTGCAGTCTGATATAGGGATCATAACATATTTGGAATTACTGCTCTTAAAATATTGCAGTGTTTGTTTTTTCTTGCTAATTTTGACTCAGGCTGTATTACAAATGTATAGGGGGCATGTACAGATACATATACAGGTGGTGTGTTTGCTCATAGTCTTTTCATAATTAAAAAAAGTAATCACAATCTTTGATTTCAGTCTATTTCCTTTGTTTAGAAACTACCATTGCTGTTAGTAAATCTGTTTCAAGCATTATGTTTTTATTCACATTTTTGTAAACCCTCATTAGATGGTGAATTCAGTTGGTACAAGGCTTAGGACTTAGTCATCTTTTCACATAAAGTATATTTCAGGATGTGTCATATAGTAATGTTCAATAATTTACTATGGAATTAATGAAAAATAATTGGAAATTATATAAGTCATTTCAGAACAGAGATTTAAGAGCAGAAGTAATCATTTGTACTGTATTATAAAGAAACTACCCCAAAGAGTAAGCTGTCCCAGGTCATAGCTATCTGGAAGTAGAGACAGTATTATAATTCATGTCCCTCATGTGGACCCAGCCTTCCAATAACGCAGTAACTCAGCCTTCCTTTACTCCCCCAACTCTAGTTTTGTTATACAGCACCAGAGGGCGCTGTATTATATGATATGGAATATTTTTTAAATTACAGTTCTTTCCTAGAAGCAACAGCTTTTACCTTTTACAGACACATGCTATTTTTGATAAAAATTATTTTCCCTTTTTCATGCCAAATAATCATTGGCTTCATCAAATGGTGTCATCATTTCATATTGTCTTTGAGTTACATATGAAGTTGTGATTATTAAGAAAAACTTTTGTAAAAATGATTATAATAATCATTTTTTGCATATAATTCTTTCTTTTAACTAATTGTTTAAAAGTAGCCTCACAAATTTTATCAGGTTGTCTTCACGTTGCTATAAAGAAATACCCAAAACTGAGTAATTTATAAAGAAAAGAAGTTTAATTGTCTCACAGTTCTGTAGGCTTTGCAGGAAGCATGATGCTAGCATCTGCTCAGCTTCTGATGAAGCCTCAGGGAGCTTTCAGTCATGTCAGACGGCAATACAGGAGCAGGCATTTCACATGGCAAAAGCAGGAGCAAGCAAGTTCCGGTTGTGGGGAGGGGTGCCACACACTTTTAAATGACCAGAACTCATGAGAACTCAGTATCGCAAAGACAGCACCAAGCCATGAGGGATCCACCCTCATGACCCAGACATCTCCCACCAGGCCCCACCTCCAGTATTGGGGATTACAGTTCAGCATGAGATTTGGGCAAGGACAGATGTCCAAACTATATCACAAATAATCATCACTTTTTGTATTCAAATGAATCTTGACCATATAGACAGGGAGAAATCCAGTAGATGAAGGTGTCAGTTTTATGACTCTGCATTCTTTGGTCAGGAGGCAGCTAAACACTGCTTTGAGAACACGGGAAAGATAATAGTAAACAAATAGGTAGTATTTGGTAGCAGCAACAGCAGCAGCATTTTATTGTATCTCAGGTAGTAACTTTATGGGGTAGATGATATTAATAAGCTGAAGAGACCTACGTTGGAGAAGTAAACTTGCCCAAGGTCACACAGTTTGATGGGATGGCATGATTTGAAGTCAGAAATTATTCTATTTTCAAGTTGCAGAGAGCTTTTTCATTCTAAAATATTAATCCACGTATTGGAGTTGTTCTGGAGCCAAGAGCCATTTTGAATAAATACATGGCTCTTTAAGATATGAGACCTAACCATGTGTCCCTGTTAACTATCTCTTAACCCTTTTCTGGACGAAGCTTGTATTCCAAGTTGAGAGAGGGATGTAATGG
This sequence comes from Piliocolobus tephrosceles, assembly GCF_002776525.5. Lineage (NCBI taxonomy): Eukaryota > Metazoa > Chordata > Mammalia > Primates > Cercopithecidae > Piliocolobus > Piliocolobus tephrosceles. Next base: position 52,734,451 of record NC_045446.1, on the reverse strand, counting down.
AGATATATCTCCATGAGTGCTGTAGTAGAAGTATATACCATGAGAGCATAGTGAAGCAGGATGAATAAAGGGAGCTCAGTTTCAGTGACACTGTTTTATCCTGTTTTTATTACTAATAGAATTTCTAGAAGTGGATGAATACCCAGAACATATTAAAAACTTGGTGCAGAAAGAGAGAGAGTTGGAAGAACAAGAAAAGAGACAACGAGAAATTGAGCGCAATACATGCAAGGTTGAATTCCATCATTTTATTTTTAATTGAAAGTGCTATCTTTAAGCTTGGTTAACTGCAATTCTAATGACTGACTCATTGGGTTGATTCTGTAGACAGTTATGCTATCATGATCATTGAACAGTATAACCAACTATACTATAAAGGTAAAATTTGATTTGATTTGATTTGACGTGTAAAAACCCAGAAACACGTAGTGACAGTGCTCAGTGCTGGTGAAGCCACAGTTGAGGTAGACACATTCTCTTATCCTACTAAAAGAAAATAAATCAGTAAAAATTGGATAGAAATTGAGTAGTAGTTATCAAGAGCCTTAAGCAAAATCATATTTTAAAATATAATTTCTCTTACAGAATTATTATCTAATGAAATAATCATAATTACTGTAATACTTTGATTACAGGGATATTCATTATAGCATTTTCCAAATTAGGGAAAAATTGGAAACAACCCAAATGTATATCAGTAGGGGAATGATTACATAAACATACATGCTTTTAAGGAAACATACAGTTGTTAAAATTAATGTTTTTGAATTTTTGTATGGTGTGAGACATAATCAGTGTCAAGTACTAAGTGAGAAAGGATGGAAGAAAGAATGATCTCAATTATGTTCTTTTAAAAAATTAGAGTATTTTGACAATTAGGAAAAAATGCTGTCTACAGAAGAATTGAACTTTGACTCTTGAACTGCAGAGTTGATGATGATATTTTACATTTTCTAGATAAAATTATTCTGTTTGCATCCTACAAAACAAGTAATGATGGAAAATAAATTGGAGGTTCATAAGGATAAGACATTAAAGGAAGCAGTAGAAATGGCTTATAAGGTATGTTTAACTGCATCATTGGCATTTACTTACTAATACAAACAGTATTAACATAATTTTCCAATTTTTTATTATGGATAATAGTTATATAAACACTGGCAGTAACCTTGGTAACCAGTTAATTTATCTCTTACTGAGTATATTTATACCTCTCCTTTGGAGCATAGTCAGTTGATTTTGAAAATTTTCTCTCTCGGGAAGCCATTTAAACTTTCTAGATCCCAGAATTAAAATTAGAAACAGAATGTTTATTTGTTCTTTCTGTTCATTTAACATACATTTCTTGAGTGTTTACTGTATGAAACATTAGAGATATTAGAGTGAATAAGACAACATGAGGTGTTAGAGATAGGAAAGTGAACAAGACGTGGTCACTGCCTTCATGGAGTTTACAATGCATTGGAAAGAACAGACAAAACATATGTAAACATCACAATTTGCAATTATTTTATTATTTAGATGCTGTAAATACATTAGTAGTAAATTGAGAAAATTTATTTTGAGACTTTAACCATGAGAAGGGAAGGCAGCGCTGCAAAAAGTTGAGGGGGAATATACTGGTCCATAGTCAGATGCATTACCCACTCCGTCACTGGACCGTGCTCAAGGAAGAATATTCTAAGTAGAGTGAACAGCATGTGCAAAAGTGCTGAGGTGAGGAGATGCTTGGCACATTTAAGAAACTGAAGAAAGGAGCCATATGTTTAGATTCTTTTAAGTGAGCACAGAGTACCATAAAATGAAATTAGAGATTTTGTGAAATAGAAGTTTGCATTTTGTTCTCTAAGAGTAGTGGAAAGTTATTAATGAGGTTTGAAAGGCAAATAGGGTCATGCTGTTTCACCAGATCGTTCTAAATGTCATTTATGATACTTAACAAATTAAAGTTTTCCCCTTTCCATATAAGCATTAACAGAATGACTGAAATTAAACCATCATTACCTAGAGAAAAAAATTGCATACTACATCATTTTGTGTGTAGTTATAATGGAACCAATAAAATAACTAAAAATAACACACAAGATAGCTGACATTGTTTCTCAAAGTGTGATCCAACACAATCTGCATGAGAGTCACATTCTTATTAAAAATGCTAATTGCTGCAGATGAATCAGAATTTCGCTGTTGGAGCCTTGGGAATAGGCATTTTAACACATACATCAGGTGATTCTTAGACATAGTCAAGTTTGAGAATCATTTATATTATACATCTGGTCTTGCATAGCACTTATCAGTATTGAAATTTTACATTTAATTGTTTGACTATTTTAATTAATATTACTGTCCCTCACTAGACTATAAGCACATACAAGTGCAAAAACCATTCTGGTTTTGCTCACAATTTTATTTTTAGTATTCTTCCCTGGTATATAGAAAAGTCAAAAATGGTTGGGTATGTTGAATGGATAAATGAATGAACAAACATTAAGATGGATGGATGGCTCTGGATTTGCCTCATTTTGGTAAAAATTCTTTAAATATAATGGTGGACTGCAAGCATTAGTCTTGAAAGTAGGAAGTGTGAAAGTTTGCAAATAAAAAGAAACAAACAGAAGAGAGAAATAAGTCAATCTTATATGCCAAAAATAGAGCTTCATTGTTGTGGATGGGAGTTGGGGAGGAGTAGAGATCAGTGGGGATACACTGAGCCTTACAAGTCCTTCTTGAAAATTGTAATCACAACCTTAAATGAACATTGAATACTTCTAAGCAATCCTACTATGTTTCTCTAGGAGGCTTATTTCCTATCAAGAGAGTTGTTGCAACCAGGGTATGTCATCTATTAGTGACATAAGCTAGAAGGAAATTTTATGATAGAAATTCCTATACCATGAGCTGTAAGTATTCTGGAGGCTAATATTGAAAGGGGTATCTGGAGAGGAATGAGGTGGCACCTGAGAGATGGAAGCCATACCCTTTGTGATGGCTTTATGAGACATGCTGTCCTCCTGTACTTAGATTGTTACTAGATACACGAATTATCAATTCTACTCCAGATTGGATTAAGAAAACAAAAGATGCATATTCTAGTTGGCTGTTCGGTTGTTTTCCTCTGTGTTTCCAGCTTAGTTGATTATGAACAATAGTTATAATACATTGATTTTGTTTCTACATCTAAAGTTTATGAAGTTTACTTTTTAAAAAATAAAAAATATTTAATACATGCTTTATATGATTTGAGGGATAATGAAACATAATTATTTAAAAATAACATTTAAGTTGTGCCTGTAACTTTGATGTCTTTGATGCAAATCATAAATGTGTGGATTTTGTTAGGGCCTATTGTAGTGTTATTACCCAACAGACTAAAACATTGTGTATTTATATATGTATATATATTTTTTCTTTCTGGGGGATTACTTTCTTTTAGATGATGGATTTAGAAGAGGTAATACCCCTGGATTGCTGTCGCCTTGTTAAATATGATGAGTTTCATGATTATCTAGAACGGTCATATGAAGGAGAAGAAGATACACCAATGGGGCTTCTACTAGGTGGCGTCAAGTCAACATATATGTTTGATCTGCTGTTGGAGACGAGAAAGCCTGATCAGGTTTTCCAGTCTTACAAACCTGGAGGTGAGCAATTTTACACTATTTTTAGTTTTACTGTACTTAAAATGTTCATGAGAAAGTTTTTTTTTTTATTGTAGAAATGAACGTAATTTTCATATGGTCTTAAAATGTAGAATAATTTTGACAGGTTGAGAAGTACTCAGCAACAGCTTGGAATTAAGTTCTAGATTACTTGCAAAGAGTTGTATGCATAATTTTAAAAACAACAAAAAAACAGCAAAACTTCTAGCTTATGGTCTTCAGTGGGTTTTTTCTTCTCCAGTGTGCAGTACAGAATCATTCTGGATGCTGTCAATCCCTAAAGTTATCAATTGCTCTCTTAGGAAGATCTCTCTTTCTCTTTCTTTCTCTTTATAGAGAAGACCTGAGTCCAAAAAAAAGTATATTCCCATAAAATCTTAGAAGTCGAGGCTGTTTTTCAGGATTTCTTTGGAAGGGTGGATTCATTATCCCATCATTGTCAGCATTTAAAATTTTTCTTCATCCTCTCTATTTCTACAGGTCCCAGGGACTTCAGCTTTTCTTTCTTCATTAAATCTATCACATTCACTCAGCACATTGAGTTTTTTGTTTGTTTGTTTGTTTTTCCTTTGAGACTGTTTAGTAAAACCAGAATATCATGCCCCTAGTTTTCCCAGAGACAGTTTCCCTGTAGACAGTTACATGGTCTGTTCATGTCCAGAGTTTTCTATAATTACCATATGTAAATTGTAACAAATTGAAGAAAAGCAAAATGTTTATATAATTTTACAAAATCCTTACTGTTGTGTCTTGACCCTAACTCCTTTGCATCAGTGGTTAGTCAGAATTCAGACTTAGGTTTTCTGTGTTTTTTTCCTAAAAGCTGAACTTACAAATCCTTATTCTGCCCTTTTACAATAATATTCATCTGTGGATCCTGTATATCTCCTTTTTAAATGAAGGCCTCTCTTTACAGAGTAGGTTAGATATAGTATTCTTTCAAGGAGTCTACCTCTCTTAAGTGGGAAAATTTTATTTCTGAAAACTTTATGATGCCTACTTCAACTTCTAAGACTCTACCCTATCTATGAAGAGTCCCATAAGGACATTTCCCTGCTTTTTTTTTTTTTTTTCTTTTTGCTAGACAGGAAAAAGAATGATTAAGATATAACATGAGTCAGCAGTAATACCTCTTATTTGAAAGAGAACTCTAAATGCTAGTGTGGATTGTAAGACTTATAAAGTAGTCTTTATTCATTAATAATCAAGATCTTAGCAGAATATTTTGTCAAATTTAGATTAACAACGTAGGAAAAAAACTGAGGGTTAACATAAAACAGGTTAAAACAGATACAGAATAACTATGTATGAAATACAGTGTTTGAAGATCATTTATTTTTCAAGTGATTAAGAGTTTAGTTATAAACATAACCTCCTGAAAACAGAAGAGAAGAATTTGGGATTAAATTTCAATATAAAGGATTTAAGTGAGAAAACAAAGGCATAATCAGAACAGTTTTTGTGTGGAATTTTCCTTGGGATATAGAAAATATTATTTTGAGGATAGGACGTCTTTGATGATGAACAGAGTCTTGAGTGGCTTAATCAGGGGTTTGTTCAAAAGCAAGCAGGAGTGCTATGTTGCCTTTAGTATTTGTTTTGCAGTATCTGGTGATTTATATTTATTCATTGTTGTTGTTTTCATCTGTACTTGGAAGTTTGGATTTTTCATCTATTAGAAACACGTTAAGAATGCATTACTCATGTGAAATATATTAAAAAATAACCTCCAATTATGTGTTTATGTCTTCAAATGTGACAGAAGTGATGGTGAAAGTTCATGTTGTTGATCTAAAGGCAGAATCTGTAGCTGCTCCTATAACTGTTCGTGCTTACTTAAATCAGACAGTTACAGAGTTCAAACAACTGATTTCAAAGGTAAGTTTTAAAAGAGGTCTGTAAATACATTTTTGAGTGCCTGCTGTGTACAAGACACTGTGTGATAGTTATGAGTAAGATACATGCTCTACCTCTAGGAGCTAATATTTGTAGTTAGGAGACAACTATAGTTAAAAGAAACAGATTGAGTAAAGTGTAGAGGTAAGAAAGTGTGAGGCAAGTACATATAACAACTTATATGTGTTGGCTGGATTATCATAAAATACGGGATTGGAAATATAAATACAGTTTGTTTCATGAAGAGCTTTAAACAGTAAACACGAAAGTTTGGGTTCTTTTTTGGTGTAGGCAATAAGAAGTTGAGTTTTTGTTTTCGTTGTTTTTAAGCACGGCAATGCTGCATTTAGTGTCTGGTGACAATAGATTAGTGTTCCACATGCCTTGAGGGGAGTCAGGAATGGAGAGGAAGAAACTGTTGAAATACTTCAAGTGCAGGTGTATGACTGGAAATGAGAGAAGGCATAGAGTCCAAGAGAGATAGAATCTGTAGGACTTATAATTGTTAAATGTTGGGGTAAAGCAGATGCACCAATGACCTGAGCCAGGGGTTTCAAACTTAGGTAACCAGAAAAGTAGAGATACATTTAATAGAAATAGAGGAGGAAGATGAGGGTGTAGACTTGACAGGAAAGGTGATGAATTAAATACTGGCACCATTATATGAGCTAGTGATAAAGAAAATAGGCTCATTCAGATATTTTGAGCTGGAAAAATATAACAATGAAAACATTCAAATTTTGGAGGGCAAAAGGATTAGTCCACACCAGACAAATGATTATCATCCTTTCAAGGGTCCTATACTCGGCAGAACCTTGAGCATACAAACAGGCACATTTTGCAGGGTTCTCAAACCATAGGTTAATATCCCTTGGTGTAGTGGAAGTTGTTCCATAATTACAAGTCGAGTCCAGTTTTCAGTCATTCATCTTATGATAGTCTTGTCTTTCATCTCATTATCTGGGGTTATAAATACCTGTTGAACAGAGTTGTAGTGAACATTAATGAAAAATAAATAAATGCTCTGTGGAAAAAAAATGTAAGGTATCATGTAAGAGTTGGTGGTTATTATGTTTTAAAAAAGTCTGTATTTTGACTTGTATATATGACTTCTAACAATTTTGCTAAAGTAGTAACCAGGAAACAAATCATTTTGTGAAATTTTGTGATGAAATTGCTTGTAAATGCATACTATGTTGTGATAATATACTGTATATTACATTTTTAAAATATGAATGCCAAATGTAAAAAAATTTAGTTTAATGAGCACGCACACATAATACAAAAAAAGAGATACAATAGTTTCTTCCCCAAGAAGTTTATAATCTTATTGAGAAAAATATGTCTATAGAGAATAAAGGCAGTCACAAAACATCATGTGAACAAATACAGTATTTTTAACCAGCCTGCTTAAGAATTAGGTATTTATAACTGATGACCTTTGTTGCATTGAAAATAAATTGTGTTCTTTTAAATGTAAAGTATTTTTGTCTGCTGCTTTCATGTAAAATTTATAAAATGACTCCAAAAATTAAAGATGTGGACTTTCAGAATAACTTAAAATTTTACCCACTAATCTTCTCATTTTACACAAAGGAAAATTGCTTATTGCTTTGATAAAAGTATTAACAACTATTCACAGACTACAGAAGGGCCCGTCAAAAGCCAAGAAGTTCAACGTTTTGATATCAGCAGTCAAAAAGTCAGTTATGCAGTTTCTTTGGAATCATATCACTCATTTACTTGGCAAGTTTGAGAGTAATAGAGTTTCTAGGAGAAAATCCTTACCTTTCAAATAGTTTCAGAGCATATATTTATAAATGGTACTTTGTTCTCCTGATTTGCAGCATAATTTATGGCTATAACTAATTTTTCCCTTCAATTATTCAAAAATTTTAAAACCTCCACTAAAATTATTTTTCTCTCTGCTGCTTTTGAGAAGAACTCAGCAGTGTCTTGCTTTCCCGTATTTTTAAGTCAAGCAGAATTATTTTTGAAAGAGTACTTTTTATTAAATTGCTTTCATTATAGGCCATCCATTTACCTGCTGAAACAATGAGAATAGTGCTCGAACGCTGCTATAACGATTTGCGTCTTCTCAGTGTCTCCAGTAAAACCCTGAAAGCTGAAGGATTTTTTAGAAGTAACAAGGTATGTCATTTATTTTTTAATTACTATTTTCATTATAAGCCTGGCCTCCACAGCTGTTCAATATCTGTCTGGAACTTAATTTAAAATTCTCAACCCAATAATTACCTTCCTTTGTAGTCAGGTCAGGTCAGCCTCCTTTCTGTCCTGTGAATCAGTCCTACTGGTTCTCCTCTTCTTTGCCTTTGTTCATATGCACTCCTACCTGGAGTGTTCTTCCTCCTCTCCCTGTATTTTTTTGTTTTTTTGTTTTTTGTTTTCAGTCTCCAGATTAGTCCCACCTCTTTGGTGAAGCCTTCATAACCATTTCTGTCCACAGTGATTATGTCCCCTGGATTTTGTTTTTTCTTGAGCCTGTCCCATAAAGCAGTGCTTCGCGGTGAGGGTAGGAGGCATACCTGGTATAGAGAACATTATAATCTTGAGTTCACCCAACATTATTCCCTTTGCCTCCTCATTTTTCTCTGTTGGAAATGAGAAAGTTCATGTTAGTCCTCCTCTTCTGTCTTGCTATTATTATGTGTTTCATCATTTATCATTTTTCATATATGTTTTTATCACTTTCTAGTCTCATTCATCTTAGTACAGTCAAGTCTTTTATCTCATTTAACTTTTTAGTATTATTTTATTAATAATTGTAAATTTTATTCACCTACACTTCTAAAACTTTTGTGTGGTGGGGGAGGGGATGTATGTATATGTGTATGTGTGTGTGTATATGTAAAACATTAAAATCTCTAATCCCCTCCAATACTACTTTAGGGTAAGAAGTGCCGTAGGAATCTAACTTTTCTTTTTTCTTAAATGGTTAGTGTACTGGTTTCAATTTGTAACATTTACTGAATAGGATAATTATAGTGTTATCCTTTTATGCAACACCCAACATGCTATGTATAATTGCCAAATTTATGCCAAATACGAATTTCATTTTAAAAAAAGATGTATTATGGAAAATTTCAAACATAAACAAAAGTAGAGAAAATAGGGAAAATAGAGTGACCCCCCACACATCCCCATCACTCAGCTTCTACAGTGATCATCTCTTGTTTCATCTATAATTTAACCACCTACTTCCCCCAGATTATTTGATAAACTTCCCCAGGATCATTTCATCATTTCATCTATAGATAATATGAACATATATCTAAATGAAGAGAACTTTTAAAAAAATGACAATTATGTTATATACCTAAGAAATACCTTAATCTCAGCCAATATCTAGTCAGTGTTCAGATTTCTCTGATCATCTTAGAAAATTTTTTTTCTGTAAATTTTCCTGTGTCTTTTTTGTTTGCTTCCTTGCAGCTTATTTATTACAAAGCCGGGTCATTTGCCCATTAAATTTTTCCATGATCTGGATTTTGGTGTTATATTCACAGGGTGTCTTTACACATGTTCCTGTGTCTGTAATTCAGGCTAAACTTGGATTTCCTAAAGGTGAAAGATTTATACAATCTAAAGAAAAACCAGAGTATTAATTTCCTAAAGAGAAGGATATATAATACAACTTTCTGAAATTGGACAACCCAGTAAACAATATGTTTGTGTGTATGTGTATGTCCATGCCCTCTATCTTAATGTAGTCTTCTGGCTAGTTACAAAGACATATGAACCTAATATTTATTTTATTCAGTCTGCAAAACAATACAGTGTCCTTCAGAAACTTTATCATCACACGTTTTGTAACATAACTGTATTGTCTTGTATTAATGCAATATAACGATGATGAATGAGCATGTCACTAAAATTAATATATAATAAAACTGACTTACCATGTAGGTGTTTGTTGAAAGCTCCGAGACTTTGGATTACCAGATGGCCTTTGCAGAGTCGCATTTATGGAAACTCCTGGATCGGCATGCAAATACAATCAGATTATTTGTTTTGCTACCTGAACAATCCCCAGGATCTTATTCCAAAAGGACAGCATACCAGAAAGCTGGAGGCGATTCTGGTAATGTGGATGATGATTGTGAAAGAGTCAAAGGACCTGTAGGAAGCCTAAAGTCTGTGGAAGCTATTCTAGAAGAAAGCACTGAAAAACTCAAAAGCTTGTCACTGCAGCAACAGCAGGATGGAGATAATGGGGACAGCAGCAAAAGTACTGAGACAAGTGACTTTGAAAACATCGAATCACCTCTCAATGAGAGGGACTCTTCAGCATCAGTAGATAATAGAGAACTTGAACAGCATATTCAGACTTCTGATCCAGAAAATTTTCAGTCCGAAGAACGATCAGACTCAGATGTGAATAATGACAGGAGTACAAGTTCAGTGGACAGTGATATTCTTAGTTCCAGTCATAGCAGTGATACTTTGTGCAATGCAGACAATGCTCAGATCCCTTTGGCTAATGGACTTGACTCTCACAGTATCACAAGTAGTAGAAGAACTAAAGCAAATGAAGGGAAAAAAGAAACATGGGATACAGCAGAAGAAGACTCTGGAACTGATAGTGAATATGATGAGAGTGGCAAGAGTAGGGGAGAAATGCAGTACATGTATTTCAAAGCTGAACCCTATGCTGCAGATGAAGGTTCTGGGGAAGGACATAAATGTATGTACTTCAAAAGAAAAACTGTCCTTGTAACAGCATCAGTTTTTCTCTCAGTTTATTTAAATTTTCAGTTAAGCGTTAGGTACTTAGTTCTAAGATCATTTGTAACTTTCTGGATTATAAGATTATTGACTTTGATTTTCGATGCAGTTATAATGAACACTGTTCTTAGACCTGTGCAATAAATTAGATGGTAATTATATCAGAACTCTGAGATAAGAAGTAAAAAAAATAGTATTCAATATTAGGAAGGAATTATTATATAATTACTAAGTAAAAAATTAGGGAATATATTAAAAAGTAAATAATATTTTTTAAAAGCTGAGACACTTTAGAAAATTTGATATTCAATGCCCAGGAAAATATTTTATTTCTACATGCTCTTCCCTCTCTCTATTTCCAATGCAAACAACAATTCCCTTGCTATACACCCTTAAAAAGTCCATAATTAACTGGGAAAGTCAGAGAAAGAAAAAGCACTCTTAAAAATTTTTTTTGTTACTTTGAAGTAACTCCAAAGCAAGGAGTTACTAGAAATTCCAGTGCATAATCTCAGAAAGATGGAAGAGATCTGAGAGTTTGGGCATTTGGCATAAGCAGTAACAACAAAAACATTACAGCATCGTATGAGACTTAAAATAAAGAACCTTTATAAAACCTTAGACTAAGGCCAGCCAAATAATTAGCAAGACAACCAGGTTTAAGATATAAAATCTTTCTTCGAGTGTAAAAGAGAAGTAGCTGAAAATGTAAATACTTTGCATTAGTTCTAACAAAGAAAATATTGTTACCTCCTTATACTTTTATATTTTAGTTTTCAAAATACTTATTTGTTCTCACTTAAAGCTTCTCCAAACTTCATAAAGCAAACATTAGTATCCTTATATGACAGATAAGAAAACCGAAGCTCATGGAGGATGAATGACTTGCCCAAAAGTGTATATATAACTAGTTAAGTGGGACCATTACTAGAATTGAAGGCATCTAATTGTTCCTTTTACCTTTGGAAGAGAGTACCACTCTTTATCCATCCAGTCATCCACCCATCCAAGTAACATTTTCTAAATCCATACTAGATGCCAGGCCCTATGTAACTGTTAGCAGTAGAGACGACTGAGATGCAGCCTTATGCTTCATCTCGTGGGGAGGAGGTGCATAGTCACCCACTCTAAAAGTTAAGTGCTATGATGCTTGTAGTCTCAAAATTCTATCTGCTAAAAGAAAGTAGTAGAAATTTTGAAATAATACAAGTATTTAAATTTGTGTTTTTAACTAGTTGGGTTAAATAACACTGGAATCATATGACATTCATATATCTTGCAAAAACTCAAGTGTGAAAATGTGGATTAGCAGAACAAAATAGAGGGAAATCGTATTATAATAATGCTTTAAATTTCTATGGAGCATTTACCTCATAAGGCTCACTAGCTTACATTATTTCATTAGTTCTCTTAACAGCTGTGTGAAATTGTTATTGTTAGACCATTTTCACTGATGACAAAATTGGTCAAACAGATTAAGTAATTTGCCTGCAGTCACATAGCTAGTCGCTCACACTGCTAGGATGAGACTCAGATATCATAAGCCACCACCCCATAGCTGCTACCACTGTTCTTTCCTTGCCATCTTAGTAAAGGAAAAATAGTAGTAACTACTCTGCTTTTTTACCATACTCAATTATTATTCTCTAATAATAAGCATTAGAGAAAAACAAAGCTAATCAAGGACATTAGAAAAATTAAAAGTAGTTACTCTTTAGTAAAAGGTTGGAAATTTCTTTTAATTGGTTTGTTTTAGAATGGTGTGCTAAAAATTTAACTGGGTGATAGTCTCAACCGTAGGAAGAATTCAGTGGGAATGCTTAGAATTATAGTTTGAAAAGTCTCATTTCCATCCTAGAACAGTTAATAAAATATTTTAAATGGAGAATATTGGCCATGTTTGTAAATTCATACTAAGCTAATTTACTAGTGTTCATTGAAATAGTAAACATGGTGAAGAAGAGAAACCATTCACTACAACTTATGTATTTGGGCTTTTAGAAGCCATAGAAAAGGTCTTGTTTGAAAAGAAAATGTGACCCTGGAAAATGCCTTCTCATGTGTAGAAAACTGGTTTGGAGATAGGGCAGTAGGGATAGCAGCTAGCAGCCGGGTTTTTCTTGAGTCTGTGCTAAGACTGATTCATTGCAGCTCCTCAGTCATCTGGAAGTAGGTCCCTGGGAAAACATGTGGATGATGAGTAATAATACCCATTCTTCAGAGTGATAAAATGGCAAGGAAGAACAGGTAGACAATGAATTTGATATTTGAAGAATGATGCGCTGTGCACAGTATAGGCAGTTCACTCAGGCAGTGATCAAACTGTATTTAAAATGATGGTCCTTAAGATAGCAGTTATAATTCAAGAATTGTTTTAGAGAATAATTGCAGATCATTCTCTGAGAACACTGTCCTGGTAGGACCTATTTATAGTTCGTAGGCACTTGGGTATAAACAAGAAAGCCAAGATAAATAAAGATGGTAGTGCATTTGCACTGAAATTTCTCTGTACAATTTTGGTTACCACTTAAGAAATATGTAATGGTCAGTTACAGTGCCTCACACCTGTAGTCCCTGCAGTTTCGGAGACTGTGAGAGGACTACTTGAACTCAGGAGTTAGAGACCAACCTGAGCAACATAGTAAGGCCCCGTCTCTACAAAAAAAAAAAAAATTTATTTAATTAGCCTGTAGTTCCAGCTACTTAGTAGGCTGAGGTGGAAGGATCACTTGAGCCCAGAGGGGAGAGGCTGCAGTGAGCTATGATCGTACCACTCACTGTACTCCAGCCTGGGCAACAGAGCAAGACCCTGTCTCAAAAAAAAAAAAAAAAGGAAAAAGAATAAAAGAAGAAATACATAAGAGAAAGGACAGAAAAAGGAAAATCATAAATATATTTTAAGGTTGTTCTGTGAAGACAGACTCTTCAGTGTGAAGAGGTAAATAGGAAAAATGGTGCAATGGTAATCTCTAAAACTACAAAGTAATTATAGCCAATAAATTAACACTCTTTGCCAAAGCTGTGCTAAACATTTTACCTGTATTGACCCCAGAACACAACTTTGAGATTTAAATACTGTTATCTCCATTTTATAATAAAGGTAATTTAAGTACAGAAAAGTTGAGAAGTCAGAGTCACAAATCTAATATATGAAGAGGAGCCAGGAATTCATTCAGGCTAGGCCATCAAATTCCAGAACCAATTGGTCGTAATCACCATAAAGCTATACCAATAACCAACAAACATTTTTGTCTTCCTATGACACGACACTACTAGAGGTTAGGAAAGAAACCAAAATGGCAGTAAAAGCTTGTATTTGAGTAATGCTTTAGAAAAGACTTTTACTACATTTGTCACAACAATGTTATATGTTATGATCACATGGGAAAACTGAGACTGAGGGAGATTGGATGACCTGCCTACAGCCATTTATCGGAGTAAAGTGACAAAACTGAAATGTAGACATAGGCTTTCCATTTCTAATCAAGTAATTTTTGCATTACACCCTTCTATTAAGAAATTTAGTACCTTGTTAGATAGCATAGACAAGCTTGTTTGCCATAAACTGGGTTATTGATATAGAGAGAGGGGCACTCCTTAAAGCTTAAAAAGTGACGTTTTAAACAAATTAAGAGAAATACTGTCTCAAAACTCAAAAGGTAGATAGTCAATAAAGTTCATCACCCTCTTCATATTTTCTTCTAATTTGTACTTGTCACATTTTCTATTAATGAGCCTATATTTTATAGCCAGGAAAACAAATCAACATTAATTTATTCAAAAAGTCATGTGAGACATGTTGCTATGACATGGGAATATAAACCAGGAGTATTTTAAGGTCTCATCCTTTACCTTCCATGTAGCTTTAGCAGAGAAACCAGACCTAACGTGGAGGGAACCTTAGAGCCAGGGAGGTCCAGTGGCCTGAGGCAGCGAGGCAGCCCTGCCTTATTAACTGAGAGTCCGGTTTCTGCTTTCTACTACAATATGAAGATCACAGTCAATAGAAGCATTCCAGATGTGTCCTCATGAGTGGCTTATAAAATTAGAGACAAAAGATTAAAATAATAAGCATTAGAGAAAAACAAAGCTCATCAAAGATAATCCTATTACAATACCAAGAGAGCTTAAATTTAAGCCGGGAAGAGGTGAGAGTTTCTGATCTATTTAAATACAGTTCCTGTTACAGCCCAAGCACATGATAAATCAGGCATCTTAGTATGCCAGTTGTGACATTTTTTTCTAGTGAAAATCTGAAAATTAAATAATATTACTAACAGTTGTTGAGGCAATCATGCTGTATTTGGCACTGTGCTGAAAGCATGATAAATGAATTACCTCACTGAATTCACATTGCAACACTCAGGTGGGCACTATTATCATCTCCATTTTTCTAGTGAAGAAATGGAGGTACGGAGGCTGGTGTCCCATATAGTAAGTAAGCAGAAGAGGTGGGATTGGAACCACCAGTGCTTAACACTATTACTGTGTAGAGCTAGAAGTGTATATATTTTAAAAGAATTTCTAGAAGCTTGTTTTTGAGTTTGGCAGCCTAAACAAACAAGCACTTAAATAGCTCAGAACATTTTAAGCTATCAGATAATACCTATCAGAAACTCTGTGTCCATGTTTTTTGTCCATTCAGTGTGGTATATTAGCTAAAGTCTAACTGAAAAGGGATACTTTTTCCTGCATACGGTATAGTAAAAAGTATATGATATATGATCTGTTTCATTTATACTCAGAGGTTTCTTTCACATTTTTGTTCCTGTTTTTTTTTTATGCTTAGGGTTGATGGTGCATGTTGATAAAAGAATTACTCTGGCAGCTTTCAAACAACATTTAGAGCCCTTTGTTGGAGTTTTGTCCTCTCACTTCAAGGTCTTTCGAGTGTATGCCAGCAATCAGGAGTTTGAGAGCGTCCGGCTGAATGAGACACTTTCATCATTTTCTGATGACAATAAGGTTGATTAAAATAATCTTTGAGTAGTTACAGTCAATTTTAAATGATAGATTCGAGAACAGCTTTTACTACTTCCAAGTAAGGTGAAGTAGATACACTGGAAGGATTTTTTTTTTTAATGATTAATGGTAATTTGGGGGGTTTTTTGTTGTTATTTTTCTTCACTCATCTAACAAACATTTGTGAAATGTTAACTGTGTGTCAGTTACTATTCTAGGTGCTGGGAATTCAGAGGTAAAAGATATGCCTTTTCTCAGAGAGCCTATAATCTGGAGAATTTTGGAAAGTTTAAAAATGGGATGAGAATGGGTTATTTATTCTGTTGAGGCAGCATGTCTAAAAAAAATGTTTTTAACTTATAGATTACAATTAGACTGGGGAGAGCACTTAAAAAAGGAGAATACAGAGTTAAAGTGTACCAGCTTTTGGTCAATGAACAGGAGGTAAGTAACACATTTAAGAACAATATGAGGTTACTTTTTACAGTTACTAAAAACATACAGTGTAGAGATTTTATTCATACTCATTTTATTTCTCTGAAGCAAAGGTCAGCAAATTTTTTCTGGGCCTTGTAGTTTAGCAGGCCATACTGCCTCTGCTGCAGTTACTCACTTCTGCTATTTTAGCACAAGGAGCCATAGACAATAATAAACCAACCAGGTGGCTATGTCTCAACATTTTATTTACAAAAGTAGACAGCAGTGAACTTGGCCCTCAGGCCACTGTTTGTCATCCCTGTGCTCTAAAGTGTTGCTACAAATGCTGAAATGAGACAAAATTTTCCTGCTTTTAAAAGGAAAATTTTTTTTTTCTTTGTGCTTGCTTTCTGGAAACAATCGTATAATGCTACAGGTGAATAGCAGTTGAAAGTTATTTTAGTATGTAACAAGCATTTATATAGTGTCTACTCTGTGCTTTAGGTGCTTAAAAATATTAATTCATTTAATCCTCATCAGTTAACTAGGATACAAGCACTATTTCTTATTCTCATTCTATAGATGAAGAAAGTTAAAGTGAGGCACAGAGAAGTATTTCTTGGTCAGAGTCACTGCTTGTAAACGGTGTGGGTTAATGATCTAAACAGGCTGTGTTTTTTAAGGAATAATAGAATATTTTAGTCCCTGTGGTATACTAGTCTTACCACAAATACCCAAAAGAATAAGGCAAAGATCATATTTTCAGAAGGTTATAACATCCTACTATTACAACGTTCTGTTATGTTATATCATCCTATTGAACAACTAAACAAATGTGAAAACCATAAATTTATCATAAAATGCCTTTATTCATATAAGATATTTTAGCTGGCACCTGTTATTTCTCTTAATGTGACCCATTACAGTCATTTTAACTTACATATTTCATCTGAGTCTGTGGAAACTGTGTCTCTTTTGAGAATTGGTTAATGTATTTGGAGAATTAGTATACATTTCCCTCATTTTAGTCCATAAAAGTGGTTCTTTTTGCTTTCAAAGTTATAACTATTATAAGAAGGAAAATACAAATGTGTTATCCTATTTAACCTTTACAATGACTCAGTGAGGAAGATACTGTTCCCAGTTTACAGAACTGAGACAGAGATTTTAAGTAAACTTGCTGAAGATAGCTGAGCTCATAAATAGTGGAGTTGAGGTTTCAAAAAAGGGAGATAGAGTCCGAAATTCAGGCCCTTAATTGCAAATAAAATGTTTTGGTAATTTTTATTTTAATGTGTTAATATTAATGTATTTAATTAATCTGTAATTCACGCTCTGATTGTTTGTGTTTATATTTCTAGCCATGCAAGTTTCTGCTAGATGCTGTGTTTGCTAAAGGAATGACTGTACGGCAATCAAAAGAGGAATTAATTCCTCAGCTCAGGGAGCAATGTGGTTTAGAGCTCAGTATTGACAGGTAAAGTAAAATTAATGTCATCAGTGATTTGAAGAAAGACTATGTGGTCAGTTGAAATGAACTGGTATGATTTTCCAAAACTGGGAGAATTAAAATTTCCTGTACTATTCAGAATTTTAGTACGACAGATTAGTTTACAAGGACTAAACAAGAGTATTAAAATTTTGTTTGGATTTCCTATAGAGGATTCTAAATTTGAATTACTAGGAACATTTCTTTATTTCCCCAAATTTTAACAACTCATTATTTGACTTTTATATTTGAACATAGTTCATTTTTCTTTGGTGTCAGTTTAGTGTCAGTCTTTAAATTGAGAGTTTCAAATTATAGTCGTTTTAAATGTCTTATCACATTTGTAGGTTTCGTCTGAGGAAAAAAACATGGAAGAATCCTGGCACTGTCTTTTTGGATTATCATATTTATGAAGAAGATATTAATATTTCCAGCAATTGGGAGGTTTTCCTTGAAGTTCTTGATGGTATTTTCAATATTTTGGGGGGGAAGTATCAGTTAGAAATACTCTAGAGCTAATAGAAGCCTATAGTTTTTAATCAAATAATGAGTTACGAGGAATCTAATATACATTATAGTGTTTTGCGTTATATTAAGTATAACGATATCCTTATTGTGGATTGATGTGATTCCTACCTACTTCTTATCCCTGGAAGTTTTATTTTCTTCCCCTGTGTCCTAGTGTAACTGCTTAAGTTGTTTGTGAAAGAATAATCGGTGTCTTTCAGCCTTCTCCTATCTTTCTCCTATCAAATGCTGCCGTTTGCCTTTTAAGTGTTCTTTTTTTGAATGTTGAGAATATTAATTCCCCCTTATGAGGAAATTACAAAGTTAGGTTTTTAATACATTTTAAGAAAACTCTGCTATTATTTTTTTAGCCATGTTTGTTCTTTAGTTTCTTTTTTATTATTATGGCTTATTTTGTATTGAGGACATGGTACTGATAATTTATCAGAGACTCAAGAACAATGACTATTCGTGTCCTAAGCCAGGTGGCTTAAAGAATAGAAGTGTATTGTCTCACAGTCTGAGATCAGGCTGTCAACAGGGTTGGTTCCTTCTGAGTGCTGTGGGGGAGAATCTGTTCCATACCCTCTCCTAGCTTCTGTGGTTTTGGGCCATCCTTGGCAACCTTGGCTTGTAGATGCATCACCCCAGTCTCTGCCTTCATCTTCATATGGTGTTCTTTCTGTGGGCTTGTCTGTCTGTATTGTTTTCCCCTTTTTCATAAACCACTAGTCTATTGGATTAGGGCCCACCCTGAAGACCTTATTTTACCTTGAGTATCACTGTAAAGACCCTATTTCCAAATAAGGTCACATTCAGAGGTACTAGGGATTAGGATTTCAACATGTCTTTTTGTGGGGGGCACAGTTCAACCCATAACAGTGACCTTGAGGAGGTCCAAGTAGCAGACCTGTTTGTCGCACCTCCCGGTTTTCATTATCAACATTGGTACATTGAAAGTATTGGTTTTTGGAGGGAGGCTCTGGGAGGAAAGTTGGCTTTTAGAAGATCACATCAAGGTAAACAGCTAGTTCTATATTCTTTTTTTGCTGTTGCTTAGGAAAATTTTAATTTTCCTTTTCTTCTATAGAAAGTAAAATGTCAATTCTGGATATTTTGTTACAAGATTATACTAGTTTTTAGAGGGCTCAATAATACTAACACCTCATGTATTTCAGGCTGCTTCAGGTCTAATTCAACCATAAATTTAAATGGTTGAAATTCTGATTGACAAGTTAAGTTGGGAGGTAAGGAACAACTAGGATACCATCTACTATGGTGTGTAGGCAAGTGCTTCAGATTGTGATTTCTTTGAGTATCTGGAGTCTTAGGGAATAATCACTGTGCCTGGGTAAGTCGGGAAGAGATCATAAATGACAAAGAAGTCACCCTTGTAAGGATTAGGTATATTAGCAGAGATGGATTCATCTGAAAATGGTAGTAGATGGTGGGTGCCTACATCAGTATTATTTCAGTATATTTTCACATCAAGATAGTTGAGTAAGAAATGTCATATGATTAAATCCAAGATATATTTATTGACCTGTAAATTGCCAGACACTGCTAATCCCTTGTGCTACAAAAATGAATAAGAACCACTTATTGCCCTCCAGGTACACACAATCTGTGGAAGAAACAGAACTGCAAACCTGTCATTCTAAAATAATAGGTACTAAGGGACTGAATCAGTAGAAGTTGTTCTTGTGTACACCAGAGAGAAAAGTGCCAATTGAGTTGATGCTTGAAAAGTGACATAATGTAAAAGTGACAATTTTGAAGAATCACTAAATTGGGGATTAAATGGAAAGAGAAGGATTAATAATAGCTTGAGTGAAAAAAGAGGATAGAGTGAAGTCGATTTGATTATGATTTTAGATAGGGGTAGTAGCCAACAGAGAAACGATGATTGGAGATCCAGAGAAGAGAGTAACTGGTAATGCAGGGTTCAACAGGAGTCAGGAGGGAGTGGAATTAGGAGTACTGGTTGAACAATAGTTTGAAGAAGAGAAGAATTATCTTCTGAGACTGGAGAGAAGAGAGTAAATATTTGATTCTCAAAAACTCCTTGGGATAATTGGGCTTTTTCTTGTGCCCACTTTTTAAGAGTAACACTTGAAGTAAATTTTTTTGTTTAGTCAGGCACTAAGGGAAAAGTTGAATTATGAACCTTCAGAGGAAATAGAATGATGGCCTAATCTTGCATATTCTTAGGGGTAGAGAAGATGAAGTCTATGTCACAGCTTGCAGTTTTGTCAAGACGGTGGAAGCCTTCAGAGATGAAGTTGGATCCCTTCCAGGAGGTTGTATTGGAAAGCAGTAGTGTTGACGAATTGCGAGAGAAGGTAAGTTCATTTTAAACAAAACATGTATCTTATGTTGTATATATATATCATAATATTTATAAAATATATAATATATAAACAATACATTTTTCCTGTGTTGCCTAAGAGAAAACCTGGGAAGCAGTACCAAACACTGATGCAGCAACCTTTCTTTTCGGTTTCTGTCACACCTGGTGGCACACTCTGGTTGTTCAGGCTCTTGATTCTTTGAAAAATTACTTTGGCTCCTGGCCATTCAGAAGTGGATCCTTACTTTCTGTTGCTTGGACCAATTTTGTCCTAAGAAGTTAGAATTAGTTAGAAGTTACTAGATTGAATTGCTGTATGTCTCAAAAAAACAAATGCAGTAGAATTGTGTAGAGAATCCAGATAAAGGTCTGTTTTGCATTTTAAGATGGAATATCTAAGGATCTCTGGGGAAAAGGTGAATTAGTCAATCCGTGGTACTAGCACAATGAGCATTTTGAAAAAGATTTATTTCCGTACTTCATACTAAACACAAAAATAAATTCTAAATATATTAAGTTTGTATATTAAAAAAGTAAATGTACGAGGTGAAAATATGTAAAATATTAAATACTAAAAATATTTTCATATTCCTGGAGAAAGATATTTGTAAGCATAATACCAGAAGCCAAAAAAAGAAACTATAGACCACATACAAACCTATCCTCAGCACAGCCAAAGAAAAAGGTATTTAAAAAGCAACTCATAAACAAAGCTGAAAGACAGTAAACTAGGAGGAAATTATTTGAAACATTTATTAAACATGCTGTCCATAATTTATAAGGAGCTACTACCTTAATAAGAAAAAGATGGAACAAATCTAATTTTAAGAAAGACAACATGAATAGGCAATTTATAGAAAAAGAAATACAAATTGAAAGAATAACGTTATTTTTCACTTCTTAAATTGGTGAAGATTTAGAAAATCAAAAAATACCTAGAGTTCTCAAGGTTTAGGGGATACAGGCAATATATACCTTTGGTAAGTGTATAAATTGATGTGATTTTTTTCAAGTTCGGTTGGCATCATTTGTCAGTATTTCAGATTTGCAATTAAACATCTGGGAATTTGATCTATAGAAGTATTTGCAGGTCAGGTGCCATGGCTTACTCCTGTAATCCCAGCACTTTGGGAGGTCAAGGCAGGCAGATCACTTGAGTTCAGGAGTTCGAAACCAGCCTGGCCAACATGGTGAAACCCTGTGTCTACTGAAAACACAAAAATTAGCCAAGTGTGATGGTGCATGCCTGTAATTTTAGCTACTCAGGAGACTGAAGCTGGAGAACTGCTTGGACCCAGGAGGTAGAGGTTGCAGTGAGCCAAGATTGCACCACTGCATTCCAGTCTGGGTGACTCTGTCTGAGTGAGACTCAGTCTGAGTGAGACTCAGTCTGAGTGAGACTCTGTCTCAAGAAAAAATTATTTATTTATTTATTTATGTATTTATTTTTGAGATGGAGTTTCACTCTTGTTGCCCTGGCTGGAATGCAATGGTGCGATCTTGGCTCACTGCAACCTCTGCCTCCTGGGTTCAAGTGATTCTCCTGGCTCAGCCTCCCGAGTAGCTGGGACTACAAGCATGTGCCACCACACCTGGCTAATTCTTTGTATTTTTAGTAGAGAGGGGGTTTCACCATGTGCAAGGATATATTCATGGAAGTATACAGTAGAGCTTTGTAACTGGGAAAAACTGAAAACAGTCTCAGTGTCCATCCACAGAAGATAAAATGTATATTGTTCAGTTATTGAAGAGCATGTGGTCACTTTGTATCCTATTCTTCTAGGAACAGAATTATTATATAGAGATATTAATCTAATTTTACATGTTTTTGGAACATGTGGGTGTAGTTTGTGTATGCATAGGGAAAGATCTGGAAGGAATATACTAACTTGGTATTTCTGGGGCGTAGTATTTGCAGGGTGGCCGCTTCCATCTTTTTCTTCTAATTTTTTTATATCAAACAGTTTTTAAACTGAGCTATTTCTATTGGTGGGGTAAAAGGAAAATAACTTTTCCAGGCAAGTTTATTTTTTAAGTGAACTCAAATAAAATGTTTTATTTTACAGCTTAGTGAAATCAGTGGGATTCCTTTGGAAGATATTGAATTTGCTAAGGTAAAGCCTTAAGAATGTTTGCATCTGTGTATTGTGCATGATAAACACAGCTAGTGGCATGATTTAGTCATTGATTCTTTTTCTTTTTAGGGTAGAGGAACATTTCCCTGTGATATTTCTGTCCTTGATATTCATCAAGATTTAGACTGGAATCCCAAAGTTTCTACCCTGAATGTCTGGCCTCTTTATATCTGTGATGATGGTGCGGTCATATTTTATAGGTAACATTCACAATGTTTTTGTTGCTGTTAGTAATACAGTTTTGGTGTGCATAAATATCTTATTTTCCATAAATATCTTTAC
The DNA here is from genome assembly GCF_002776525.5 of Piliocolobus tephrosceles. Taxonomy (NCBI): domain Eukaryota; kingdom Metazoa; phylum Chordata; class Mammalia; order Primates; family Cercopithecidae; genus Piliocolobus; species Piliocolobus tephrosceles. The sequence continues at coordinate 52,712,008 of NC_045446.1, read as the reverse complement.
TGTTTTTATGATGTGGAGCAGCAGTAATGAGTAGAAATACAGTGACAGCCAAGCATGATCGTAATTTGAAGTTTTCTAGTAGCCACATTAAAAACAATAAAAAGAAACAGGTAAAATTAATTTTTGAAATATTTTAAATCCAGTATATCCAAAATATGATCATTACAAGTCATCAGTATAAAAAATCATTTATAAGATATTTTGCATTTTTGTATTGTACTGAGTCTTAGAAATATTGTATGTCTGTTATACTTCCAGCACGTCTCAATATGAACCAGGCGTATTTCACAAGCTCAATAGCCACATGTGGCTAATGGCTGTTGTATTGGACAGCACAGATGTAGAGGAAAAAGAATACTCATTGGAGCCTCACAGATCTGGGTTCAAAACTAGCTTTCTGATTTACCTAGCTCCTCATCTATAAAATTGCAACAGTGATGTCTACCTTGCAGGATTTTATGAGAATTAGAGCTATTGCATGTAAAATAACTGGCACAGTGCCTGTTATAAATAGATGTTCAATAATGATAGCTGTTACTACTGCTCATAACATGGAAATTATTCTCTGCCATTTTTAGAAGTAAGCAGTGCGTTCCTGTGATAAACACCTTAGAAATCTGGGACATCCCAATATATAAAATAATAATATTACTTCACCTGTAACAGATTTCATTATCTTGCTGAGGAGCATCATAGCATTCAAGCATACATTAATAGAGGTGGCAGGCTCTACTGGCCTAATATGTGATTAATATTTTATATGTAGGGATAAAACAGAAGAATTAATGGAATTGACAGATGAGCAAAGAAACGAACTGATGAAAAAAGAAAGCAGTCGACTCCAGAAGACTGGACATCGTGTAACGTACTCACCTCGTAAAGAGAAAGCACTAAAAATATATCTGGATGGAGCACCAAATAAAGATCTGACTCAAGACTGACTCTGATAGTGTAGCATTTTCCCTGGGGGAGTTTTGGTTTTAATTAGATGGTTTACTACCACTGGGTAGTGCCATTTTGGCCGGACATGGTTGGGGTAACCCGGTGACACCAGCACTGATTGGATTGCCCTACACCAATCAGAAGCTCAGTGCCCAATGGGCCACTGTTTTGACTCGGAATCATGTTGTGCACTATAGTCAAATGTACTGTAAAGTGAAAAGGGATGTGCAAAAAAAAAAAAAAAAAGCAAACCTTCTATTAGAAAAGGGGACAGGGGAATGAGTAAACTACTTCTATTGCAGACAAATGTGCACATAGCCGCTAGTAAAACTAGCCTCAAACAGGATGCTCATAGCTTAATAATAAAAGCTGTGCAAAGGCCATGAATGAATGAATTTTCTGTTTATTTCACTGATACACACATTACCTCATTGACAATTCAGAAGTAAATCCAACATGTGTTGACTCTTGGAAAGCAGCAAAAACAGGAGCTGAAGAAAGGAAATTCTTAGAACCAGCCGTAACTCAGTAAGGAATTGTGAAGTTGTGTTTTTATTTTGTTTCATTTTTTGCAGAGTATTAAGAACATTATTCTGGAACATCAAAACGTTTCCCTTAGACCACTCCCAGCAGGTGGCAGCTCAGATTGCTGCAGTGTTGTAATTATAACTGATTGTACTTAAGTTATGGATGTAGAGAATATGTTTCATTCATTTATTCAGCATGTAAATAAAATTGATCCTGTTGAGTTATCATAATTGCAGTTCAACTATCTCCCATGGTTATTCTTTTCACGTATCATTCATTCTGTACATTTGTGTACATTGAGAAGTATAGCAATCTGTGTAAATGTAATCCTCAGTGAGGTTCCTTCAGTGCTAGGTCCCATAGGATTGTTGTTGCCCTTGTTAATGAGGTTTCTCTGTTCAGTGGCTTCAATTTTTTTCTCTTTGTACATCTGGTTTTGAAGATTTACTTCAAGTTTGAATCTTCTAGAATGCTTGTAAGTCCAGTTTTAATTTTTAGAGTCAGTTTGTAGTTACATGTAGTTTAACTTTTGGGAAACGTCTTAACATTGTTTTGAATAAACTTGCTAGTGAGGTCAGGTCATGGTACAGACTGATGCAGTCAACATGATTTCATTGCAGAGTTTATTAGTATCAGCAAGTTTTTGCTTTGCTAAATAAAAGTATTCAATGAACACAATTCTACATAAATTTTGAAATACCATCTAATTTATAAAAATCAGTAAAAAAAAAGGTTTTGGTAAAACTTTTTCATGCCAGATGCTGTTTACAACAATGAACATGCCAATAAAACATTTGTTCATTCTGTTGTGTTATTTTAGTCATTAAACTTCTGTGGATGAAGAATCTGGGTTAAGAATAGATTTGTCATCTTTAAATATAACATTTTGTAATGTGTATTGGATATCTCATTTCTACGATAAAGGTATATTTACCGTAAAGTTCTCATAAGAGAAATGAAAAGATGTGTTATTATCTAACTTTGGGGAATCCTGTCAGTATTTCAGATCCGATTTTTACCCTTTTTTTTATAAGAAAGATAAAATTAGAAAATACTGTTAGCAAATGTGACTCTGCCATTTGAATATAATCACCGAGAATTCCATAATGTCTTAAAAGTCTCCTGGAATCCACAATGAAAAAAAATCTTTTCTAGGTATTTTTCTGGCTAATTTTTATTTCAAAGAAGCTATTGCATTTAGCTGAACTTGACTGAAGTAATGTTCCGAGTTTGCATTAGTGGGATCGGTGATGGTCTCAGAAGAAAATTGGAAACACTTGTGATGAACTGTCTTTCAGATCACTTAGATTTTCTGATGTAAGAGGACAGCTATTTGGTTCTAATACAGGCCTGCTTACTTGGGATATAGGATTAGTAAATGGGGTTTCTGCTTTAAAGGACTGACTTGCTATCGCACAGAAGAGGCAGATTTGTAAACAAAATGGGCTTTGGAGTTTGGTCTGATTGGGTTTGGTTTAGTATTCCTGAGCGTAAATGGTAAAATTCTTCTGATACCCACTCTTTAGACTGTGCCTTCTGCTCTGTTCTTTGTTTGTTTTATGTTTAATTGCTGCTTATAATTGCAGGTGTATTACAGATACAAATAAGAGTAAAGAAAATATATTTCATTATAGAAAAGAAAACATTAAAAGCTTCTTGCTTTTCAGTGCCTGATAGAGTGAAAACACAATGTTGCACTTTAATAATTTCAATAAAAGCTAATCTGTGTCAGCCTCCCGCTGCTTCAGAGAGTCAGGTGAGCACCCATAACCTAACAGGCAGAGCCCTAGCAATGTGGATCAAGTTCCCTGAGCCCAGGGGCAGTGGAGCCTCATGATCTCTTATCTTTTGAGGCTGAGGTGGGTCACATGCAACAAATTGTGACCCTGCTCCCCACAAGTCATGCAAAGGTTTTGAAGAGCTTTTACCATGGGGCAGATGAACTTGTGTCAACCATGCATGAGAACCAAGTACCTGCGTTTCTAAGGCGGGCACTCAAGGTGAGGGGTGCATTCTGGCCAAAGAAACAAAAGCTGTGGTCTCAGGACCATGCCGTGTGTAGCTGGTCTGTATAGGACGTGTAATGTAAGGAAGAGCAGTCATGATAGTGATAGATAAAAACTGTGTGTGAAGCAGCCTTCACACTAGAGTGTTTGGTTTATCTCTTATAATGTAAGGGAAGGTACTTTAAAATTCTTCCCAGAATTAAAGCGATGAACCCAGCCTCCAGTCAGAAAATAATCCAATGAAATAGGCATTGGTTGCCACAGTTAGTAGTTGTATTGTGATACATCTAGAGGCCAAGAGAGCAGGAGAGAGCTACCAACTTACACTGTGGTTTGAGCATCATAGCATTGCAGTGTTGTTACTAAATCTGGAAGTGATCTGTGAATGTATGGAATACAATAAAATATTTTATTCTGGTTCATTTGCTAGTACTTCCTTTTTGATTGGATACTGTAGTTCTTCCTCTGGATTTTATTTTGTTCAGCGTCAAGGCCCTAATTTTGCAAATGTAGTCTAAACCACAGTACGTGGACTAGAGGATACTCTGAATTAGCAAGTTTTTTGTTTGCTAAATAAAACTATTCCATCTTAATCCTGTGTAATTTTTGAAAAACACCAACATTTTGGTCACTAGTAGTCAAAATCTTATAAGGCCATATGTCCTGAAAGGCAAAACTGTGTGTATGTGTGATTTACCAGGGAGATAGTAGGACAGTTTTTATGAGGGTTTCAAAGGAGTTTGTGGCCCAAATGAAGCTTGTGGCCACCTAGGTTTAGTGTACATGAAATCGGACGATTCTCCTTGATTGTAGTTCCCATGGGGAAGAGGTAGGCTGTGATCATTTGGTTAGATACAGCATTAATTGTCACAACTTGACTTTCAGAAACAAGAATACTGCACAAAAGCATGCATTGGAGCATGTATTACTCTTTAGGAAAGAGTGCAGCCATCAGTAGGTCAAGCTAGGAGGGCAAAAGAGAGTTGAGAGGAATGCTCTGCCCCTTCCCCAAAACAGCACTGCTCCTTTCCGCCTCCTCACCAGCTCACCTGCACTGCACAAGAGGAGAATTGATCTCAACTGAGAGCCCTAGCTGCTGGAGGGACTGGGAACAGCTGTTCAGCAGTTTACCTGATAGCATCTGCCATGGCTTGGCAGGAACTCTGGCTCTGGGACAGAGCAGCGCAAGATATTCAAGCACCACCTCCACCCAGCCCCTCCCACATTTCACTCAGGATTGAGTAAAGGAGACACTCCAACTACTCAGATGCTGGCTTCAGCTAAGCATTTTGCAAAGCCTCTCATGTTCTTAAAAGTTTGTGGCTATCATGACAAAACGGAGCAGCCTATTATACCTGCATATACAACTATGGAGGAACCTAGTTTTATCTCATTTACCACAATGTTTTCAATCATTTTTTGGATGACATAATGTTTAGCCTCTTCTCCAAACACTTCCTCAAGCTTTCCTTGCCTTCTAGCCACTGCAAATGACTTGCAGTTTTCCCTACATGGCACCTGACCCTTGTGTCTCCCTCCCTCTGCCCACAGTCCAGAAAGCCCTTTCCTGTGCCCTCTGGCTTCCTGATAAACTCCTATCATCTTCAAGAGCCAGTTCCCATGCCAGCTCTCCCCATGTGCTCCACTGAGGCTCCTGTAACACCTTTGTTCCCACATCAGGTTGACTGTCTTTGTTTTGTCGTTGCTTGCTCTGGCTGTGTCTCCCTCATTAGACTGGGATGCTTTCAAGGTAGGGACCTATCTGGGTCAGCTTGGCACCGCAGAGCATACCACAGCACCTGGTTCTGAGGAGGCTCTCAGTAGATATCTGTTAAGTAATAAGAATGTAGGGTGGTCCTGATGGTTTTTGACATTGAATAGGAAACAGCTCCCTGTTTGATCTTAATCACTATAACCTGGACATACTGTACTAGATGCTGTTTTTGTCTGACTTCTACTCTGTCCATCTCTTTGCAACTCCATTTGTTCATCCATGAAATGAAGAAAATGCTCATGGAATTCAGTGAAGATTAAATGAATGAATATAGGTAATCTGGCACTTGCCACACAGCTAACTTCAATATAGTAGCTCTAATATTATGGTCCTTGAGGATCTTACTGTGTTATGGCCCCAAACTGCATTTGATTAAAGAAGGCTCCCCTAAAAAAAGTCATACATATTCCATTTGTCCTTTCAGAAGGCAGTGAAGCATTTCCAGTCTTTAAGACAAATTCCCATCCAAAAATAGTTAAGATTTCTAAAATATTTTGATGCTGAAAGAGGTGTGCTTCGGTTGTGTGGAAAATTTGCTTCTATGGAAGAATTTTTAATACAGGTCGTTTCTATTTTACTTTTTCTGGCTGAAAGGATTTTACATTTATTCAAAGTCAAGAGGGAAAAGGAATTCAAGAACTACAGAAGAGCAGTTGAAGTGATTTATGCTTGATTTCTAAATGCAACGTGTTTATACATAATTTAGAACTCAAAGAAAGCATGCTTATACAATCATGTGCAACTTTAAACTTTAATAACTCTGGATGAATACATGGTGGCAACAGTCCATGACACCTGAAAGCATCATTTGTGGAGTGGCGTAGAGTTCAGTGTTCGCAGTCTGCATATTACAACCATATTTCACACAGCCCTGCTCAGTTTGATTTTCTCCACGTGGTTGCTAATGGTCTTCAGTTGCTGCTAAGTGATTTTGCACATTTCATTTATAATCCTCACCCTACAATTAACCTACGTACTGTTTCTGCAAGTTAACCTATATGCTATGCTCAGTCATGTACCTTTCAAAGTTACTAATGCAACTGCCAAAGAGGGACAGTGTCAAAACCATTGTTTCCATCAGAAGGATGGCTGCCCCACACTGTGAGAACACTGCTGTTCCTAACAGAAGTTTAATTTCAGAGGAATGTGAGAATTTGTTTGACCTTAATTCCAGATGTGCATGCCTCAAAAGAAAAGTCCCATTCTCCTTCCTTTTGGGGAGTGCTTTTGGTGGCACCAAGGCTGGTATGGGGTAGTGGAGAGAACACTGAGCTTGGAGTCCCAACCAGGTGAAACTGCTCTGGTCTTCACTGGCTGTGTGACTTGGGCAAGCAGCTTGCAGTCTCTGAGCCTCTGAGATCCCCGATGGATAAGAACAGTGACCCCCTCCCCAGGCTGTGCTGAGAGAGGGAATTGATTGTGGATATGAAAACGCTGCCCCAGCACAGAGGCAGGAGCTGAGCAACACTGCTGGATGAATAAACACACGTAATGCAGGGTAAACAGAACATTTCATCTGCAACAGCTTACCTATGCCCATGGAAAGAACTGCGTGGAAAATTCCTTTGTTGCATTTTTGCCAGGTTGATGTTTGCAAAGCAGGGCACTCTTCACATTTCCCCAAAACCCATCATAGGGAGACTGTACATTCTTTCCATCTCCTCCCCTCAAACAATTATCAAAGCCATGTAGAACAAACTGCTGTCTGCCAACCGGTAGAGGCAAAGCAGTCAATAATCTGGACAGGGGTGGCACCCTGGTCCTGTCTTTAACCCTGCCTGACTTTCCCAAGCACCAGACTGTGACGCCTGGAGAACAGCCTGGGGGAGCTGAATAGCTGTCAAGCCAGAAGGGAAATTTACTGGGAAGAAGATGTAGGAAGAAGCCTGGTCAGCCCACGCCTAAAGCACACACCTGGGGAAATAAATTAGCTATTTCTATTGCACATCTACCCGCAGCCTGGTCCAGATCTAAATCTCTTCCCCTCCCAGCAGTGCGGCGGCGGCAGCCGCAGGCTCCCCCAGCGCCATCTCTTCAGTCAGGCTCCTCTCCAGGTCCTCCAGCTCCTGGCGCACCTCCTCCATGAAGCTGCCAACTTCATACTCATCGGGAGCCTCTCTGGGCAGCAGGATCTCCCCATCTTGGTCACGGCTCCCCACGAAGGTCGGCTTGCACACGTACACCAGGCTGTGGCTGGGGAAAGATGGGACAAAGCCAGGCTGTAAACATGGGAGCCTGCCCAGGCCCAAAGCTAAGGCGCCCTGACTCTGTGGGGCTCTCAGCCTCACCTTTACACCCCCTCCTCTCCTGTCTCTTCAACAGAGACACTTCACTTCCCATCAACATCTATCTTAAAATGATGGCTGACGGAGGCTCACTTTGGGAGAATGTGCTGGTGGAGGGCAGCTTCCCTCCTCCAGTGCAGGCCTGACCTCCTGTGACTCTCAGGCCTCACAGCCCAGGGGCAGGACCCGAGGGCTGTATAGCAGCACCACAGTTCCTCAAAGACCCTGGCCCATTCGGGCCTCCAGGCAGGAGTTAGCCTGACCCTGGGGTGTAGTCTAGCCACATGCAGGGAGCCATGGACCTCTGTGGGAGTGGGGAGGAAGAATTCCTTTTTTTAAAAAAATTAATGTATTTGGTAGAGATGGGATCTATGTTGCCCAGGCTGGTCTCGAACTCTTGGCCTCAAGCAATCCTGTATTGGCCTCCCAAAGCTCTGGGATTACAGGCGTGAGCCACTGCACATAGCCATGGGGAATGGGAGTTCTGCCTGTCTGCCTAGCAGCCCTGGATTCTGTTGGGAGAGAAGATTGAGTAGAGGCTGCAGGGAGGACAGGGAGATGTGCCCTGAGAAGCTGGCCAGGCCTGAGCCTGATGCCTCACGGAGTCTCAGCAGCCTCAAACACTGTGGGCTGTGCCCTCCACCTTGGTGGCCACTCCTGGCCTCCCTGTGGCTTCTCTGCCAGCTCCTTTTTCTCTGTGTATCTGTCATTGTGATGGGTCTGGAGAGGAAGCCCAGGCTTTTCTCCCTCCACGCCCTCTCCCTGGGCCATCCACTCATGAAGCTTCAGCCACCAGCTGGATGAGCCCCAGATCTGTGCCTCCTGGGCAGCCTGGGCTCCAGAGCCCCCGAACTGACTGCTGATTGGACCCTTCCATCTGCATGACCCAACGACCTCTCAAACCAATCCTAAAGGGAATCTACATCTCTCCCGGGGCAAACCTGCTCCTGCTCCTGCTCCTGCTCCTGCTCCTGCTCCTGTGCCCCTGCTGGATGGTACCTCCTCAGCCCTTGGCTCCCTGAGAGGGAGGGAAAGGGGGCCTCACCTGTGGGGCTGGCAGAGGAGGCCACTGGCACAAGGGCATCGGTCCAAGGCTCCATCAGGCTCCAGCTCCCAAGTGATGAGGTCCAGAAGCCGGCTGGCAGGGTCATGGCAAAGCTCGCCCTCCACAGGCAGGGGTGTGCACACAGGGAACAGCAGGCCTGGAACCAGCCCAGAGTCACCCCTGTGTGCCCAGTGTAGGCAGAAGGGCTCCGAGGGGAGGGGCAAAGAAATGGAGCACAACCTCCTGCCTCCCACTGTCAACCCCAAAGTGCAGGTTTGAAGACATGGAATGATAGGAAACAAGAATGGCAGCCTGGGCTCAGGAGGGAATGATTGGTAGGGCTGAAGAAGGGAGGACTGCCTGGAAGAAGTGGGCTTCTGCTAGAGCTTGAGGGCCAGAAAGTCTGGAGAAATTAAGAGTGGGGCAAAGGCATTCAGGCCCAGGCACAGCTCCAGCAAAGGCCTGGGGTTGAGCTCAGTGGAAAATGTCAGGGCTGGTGAAATTCCCAAATAGGCCAAGGAGTAGTGGAGAGAAAAGGAGGACAAGTAAGTTGGAACTGCATGAGGCCTCACAAGACAGCCTAAGGGGTCGGAACAACGTGGGAGACAACAGGAGCTGCTGCAGGTCCCAGGGGAGCAACACCCAAAAAGCAGCCCTTTAGGAAGATCACGCAGGCGGCAGGTATGGGGAGGACTAGCGGGCTGGGGATGCAGAGCTGGGGTGGTGGCAAATGAGAATTTTTCAAAAGCCCTATGGGGGCAGAGAGAACCTGAGCAGACCTCACCTGGGAGAGGCAGTGAGGATGGAAGATGGGAGTGGAAGTGGGTGATTCACAGGAAAAGGAACCTGGGAAATAAGGAGTGGTGGGAGGGAGGGGGCTGCTAGTCCCACCCATCTGGGGGTTCCTTCCAGACTGGGCTTTTGCATCTTGAAGTCATTTAACTTTTCTGGGGGAAAAAAAGGAGGTGGTCTTTCCACTCTGGGCAGAGGCTGTGGGAGTGCAGCACACACTGATGAGCATTTGGGAGCCTACCCAAGATGTGGGACGCGAACCCATGTGGTTGGCATGGACATGGCCCCAGGAGGCCCAGTCTGGTTGAGCTTGGGACAGGGTTTTTCCTGCATCTGAGGGGAAGCCACTTACCTCTCTGGAAGGCACAACACAGTCCCGGCTGGCAGTCCCTCTGGTTGTCGCAGATGGTCCCATTGCTGCCCCTGGTGGCCATTTTGGTGCAGTGACCCCAGACACACAGCTGGTCTCCACAGCACTCACTGTCCCGGGTGCAGAGCTGCGGACAGGTGGGAAGAGCCTAGAGCAGGTGGCTGGGGGCCTGCTGAGAGCCCAGCCTGAAGATACCACAGATGGGCCAACCTGCATCCTCCCATTGTAGAGACAGGTAGACCAGGCTGAGATTTCAGTGAAAGTCAACGGGACAGAGGTGGGAGCTTGGCTGGAGAGACATGGGGGTCAGAACACTGGAAAAATGACACCGGGAGGACTCATGGAGCTTAAGATTTTGCAAAGAACAGCAGGGGATCTTTGTGGTCCCCACAGACTTGTGCCCTTCTGTCTTTTCCTTAGGTCCTTAGGTCCAGGCCCAAAGAGGCAAGGCCCAACGATGAGCCGATTAAACTAAGGCCCAAGCCGGCCCAAGATGAGGATGGCCGGTGGGTGCCAGGGTCCTGCAGCCACACAGGGCATGGCAGTTAGAGAGCAAAGTGAGGTCCCCACGGCTGTGCCCAGTGATGGCACTGAGTGAGGTTGGCTGGGAGATGCAACAGCAGTGGCCTCACCACAGACAGCCAGGTAAGGTAATAAGAACTGCTTGACTTTCCAAACTTATTAGCATGCTGTGTTATTGTCTAAATAAGGAAAAATGATGAGGAAAAGTCTGCGAGTCCATGTGGCTTCGTCCAAAATGCCTGTTGGGTGGAGGAAGAGTCTCCTTTGCCCTGGCTTCACATTTCCCAGTGTTACCTACATTGGAGCAGTGCCCTGGCCTCTTCCTGCCCCATCCCTCTGCCCTCTCTTATTGACAGATTGGGAGAAAGATCTGGCGGGGGAGGGGGGGAGGTGCAGGCCCAGAAGGAGAGCAGCTGCCGCTCTCCCTGCTTGGGGGCTGCGGGAATGTCTCTGTTTGTCTACTAGGATGGGTCATCCCCAGGGGAAGGAACAGGTGTAGGGACACCTCCTCTCCTTTCCCTCCCCTTCTTGAACTCCTGGCCTCAAGTGATCCTTCTGCCTTGGTCTCCCCAAAGTGCTGGGATTATGGGTGTAGCCACGGTGCCTGGCTGTCCCTCCTCTTCTCTGCCATCAGTGACACAAACAACATGACCAGAGGACATGGGGTGGGGTGGGAGTGGCCCTGGGTCTGCAGATGGCTTCCTGTCATTCCAGACTGGAATGATTTCCTGTTCACTCCAGGAGTCAGTCCTTTGGGGAGCCCTCTTAGGTCCTCCCCATCATGGTGAGGCTCTTCTGGGAAGCCCAGCTGAGAACCCTGGGGCCCCTGGCCTTCTCCCCCAGGTGTCCGAGACCCAGGTGCCACAGTCCCAGAGGCCCTGGCATACTCACTGTCCGCTGGGCCCGGCACGGCTGGCAGGTGTACTGGAAGCTGGCAAACTGGCAGTACTTGCTGGGCCCGCAGTCCTCGTCGATGATGCACTCCTGGGGAAGGGCACAGGGAGCAGATGTGTCAATGGAGAGTACAGCAGCAGGCCCACAGCGCCCAGGAAGGGCTAGGCCGCTTTCATTCCCTACTCTTGACCCCACAGGCTCAGGAGGGTCAGGAAAGGCCTCCAGACTCCAGGTGCTCCTGAGCCCTGCGTGACCACACTGCCCTTCAGCATCTCCACGCCTAGCAGGCTTGGCGGCCCAGAGCCTGGAGGATCCCACACCAAATTCACACAATCACCATCTGTGCACAGTTCTGCCCCTGCCCACACCCAGGGCGGGAGCACAGGGACTCAAGGCTGGTCTTCCACACAGAACAGATGGATTTAATAAAAAGAGCTAATGAGGTCCAGGCCCGCCCGACTGCACAGGAAAGGCTGGAAGCCAGGCGCCAAGGGCTCTGCTGACTGTGAAGACTGGGAAGCAGCAAAGGGGGTATCACCAGGGACCCTGCCACAAAGCCACAGCCCTGCCCACAGGGAGCGCCCTCAGGGTCCTGGGTCTAGGGTCCCCGCAAGAGGCAAAGGCAGCTGCCAGCTTGGAGATGAATTAGAGGAGGCTGGACTCCAGCCCTCCCAGCCCAGGTGCTGTCTCCTCGTGGCTGCCAGCCCTGCCTGGCTGGAGAAATAGAGAGAGAGGGAGTGGGGGGAATCTGTCCACCCCAAGGCCTGAGTCACAGAGCAGGGAGGCATGGCTGAAGGCACTGTGGCCTGCCATGGTCACCGGTCACTGGCAGGAGCAGGGCTGCTTCAGCTCCTGGACCTGCTGTCAGGCTCAGGCCTAGGAACCGGCAGCTTTAAAGCAGGGGAAGGAGGGCAGGGGAGGAGGGAACGTGACGACAGGAATGGCCATTGATCGCCCTTTTGAGGTATCAGGCTTGACAGCCCTGATCTCCCTCAGTGACTCTTCCCAGCGGGCGGCAGGTAGGGACTGCCTTCTGTATGTTGCCAGCCGGGAAACGGAGGCAGAGAAGTCCCTCCAAGATAATGTGACTAGTTCAGGTTGGACAGTCTCTTTCCACCACCAGCCCTTGAGCCAAGGGGGTTCAGGGCTCCACATGCAGCAGCCAGAGGTGAGAAGGACCCTCCTGAGGCCTGGTATTCTGGGGCCCAGCAGACCTTCTGAAAGGGTCAAGGAAGGGAAGGACCAGCTGCCCCCTCTAACACAGAGCATCCTCCCATCCTGAATGCAGGTGTGGAGCCCCACCTGGAAGAGCCTGGCTGGGCAGGCCTGGACCTCCGGCAGCTGCCTCCAGTCCCCTTCCAGGGACTCTGCTGCTTTGATCAACACTGCAAGTGCTGGCGGCCCAGCAACCAGGGCACTCCCTTGCAAAGTATTGATACTTTTGTTTCAGTTACTTTCCCAGCACCCCTCAAATGTCAGGCACGACACCATCGCTGTTTTTACGGATAAGAAAACCGAGGCTCTGAGTAGGGTGAACGGCAGCCCAAGTGAAGGGACTGAGTCTGAGCCAGAAGCCCAATGGCCAGAGAAGTCCCAGAGCTAACAGCAAATCACAGATGCGCTTTGTCTCAGCCCAGCACACGCTCCTGTGCACAGACACAACTCGGGCTGTTCAGCCGGAAGCCTCCTGACATTCTTTCCAAAGCAGAATGGCAAGATGGAGTGGGAGGGATGACATTTGGGAGGAAAGAAGGGCCAAGAGGCACAGAATCCCTTCTCTGAACCAGCTATATTTTGAGGGACTGGGGACACAAAGGTGAATGTGAGAAGGCCTCTGTCCTTAAGAAATCCATAATTCAATTGAAAAGAGAGAGAGAGAAAGAGCAACCCAGTAGTAAAGGAGACAAAGAGTATGAACAGACAACTTAGAATAACAGAAATTTGCCTCTTCAAATAGAAAGACATTCAACCTCACCAATGAAATCAATGAAGAAATGCAACTTAAAAGAGCAGAATATCATTTTTTTCCACTTAGAATGGAAAAATTAGAAAGGCTGAATGTCTCCATGGTGGGAGGAATAATGGCACCCCCAAAGATGTTCACATCCCATTCCCTGGAACCTGTGGGTATGTCACGTTACACAGGAAGGGGAAATTAGAGGCAGAGGGAATGCAGGCTGCTCATCAGCTGACCTGAAGGTTAGGGAGTGCACGCTGGATTTTCCAGGGGCACCTGATGGAATCACAAGGGACTTTAAAAATGGAAAAGGGAATAGAGGAAGAGTCAGTGTCAGAGTGATATCATGCAAGATGTCACAAACACTCCACTGGCCATCGCTGGCTGTGAATATGGAGGGGGCCACGGGTCAAGAAGAGAATCTCTCTTAGAGCCTCCACAGAGGAATGCAGCCCTGCCCACACTTTGGTTTTAGCCCAGTGGGACTTGTGTTGAACTTCTGACCTCCAGCACTGGAAAATAATTAATTTGTGTTGTTTTAATTCAGTAAATGTGTGGTAATTTGTTACAGCATCAATAGGAAACTAACAAAATATTCAATGTTAGTTTCAGGAAATAGATTGCCAAACGCTTTGGGGTAACTAAAATTGAAGGTTTTTTTGTTTTGTTTTGTTTTGCAGGCAATCCATCAGCATCTGTGAAATAGTTAAATGTATATGTCCTTTGACCCAATAATTTCCCTTCCTGGTGACTACCCTCAGAAACACTTGTCCATATATGTAAATATCTGAGAACAAGGGTATTTAAGGCTATATTGTTATATTATTTATAATCCAGAAGTAACAGAAATGTCCAACAAGAGGGAACTTATTATTGTACAGTCATTTCACAGAAAAATCCCTCCGCGCAGACGTTAAAAAGAATGCAGTCGTTCTTTGCATAATGATTTCTAAAACAAGCAAGGGTTAGAACCATAAACAAAAGCAGGAAAAAGACGAAACCATATGCTTTTGTAAAGCAGATTAACACCACACTCATGCCTATGCCTAGCACTGTGCCTGGAACATCATGGGCACACCATAAATCCGTGCTGAGTGGGTGAAAGCACTTGGATCTTACTGTGGCAAACAGGCTAACAAAATGCTGATCGTTAACAATGATTTGAGAACGAGTGCAAAAAACATACATTCCATTAACTTGGCTTCTCATTCCCCCAAAAGGCCTTCGTAGACTTGGGATTTTCACTATACATTTCCTCTTCTAGATCTTTAATTGAAAATATGAGCTAAGACTCTTCCAGCATCAACTCCTGTAAGACCCTGCGATTTACAATTATCCATCAAGACAAGTGTATTTTCATCCTTAGGAATATCTTCCTTTCCCTCCTGTGCATGACAAAGCATTCCCTTCGAACTTAATTGTTTTTCTAGGTAAGGAAAAAAATTTTTGGCATGGAACTTTGCCAAAGACTTTTGAAAAATCTAAAAAGCTCCTGGTTTCCTTTGGGGTATCAGCAAGGAGCACTGGTAGGTTAGTTCCGCATGATTCCCCTCAAGAAAGCTTGAGGCTTTTGTTATCATCAAGCCCACCAGCTTGTCTGGTTGGATGTGCAACTGCCATTCCCAGCAGGAACACACTCTTTAAGAATTACGGTCATACTAGAAACTTCGGGACTCGAAGGTGCACAAACTGAATCCTAGTTTTGCCACTTAACAGCTGTGAAACCTTGGGCTGCTGATTCTACCTCTATTAAAAACAAAGATGAAGGCAGGAGCTGTTTTGCAGGGCTGTTGCATGGGGTTCATGCTCAGTGAACGGTGGCCATAGCAACAGATAGCGATGCATCTGCTCCTCCACATATCTAATGCCTGATCCCGCCATGGTGCACCCCTGCCAGGGGACCAGCTTGTGAGCCGAAAGGAAGGTCTAAATCAACAGGGCCCTAAGGCATCCACCAAAACTTGACATCTCTGTCCTGGTCAGCACTTGGGGATCAAACATCTAGTCCCGACTTACCTACATCCTGAGGGTGTCAAACAGGTGGGCAGCGGCCTGTATGTCCACCCCAGGCAAGTCCCGGGGCAGAGTGACCTTTTGTTGTACAAAGGCCAGGATCTCCATCCAGTAAAGCTGTTTGCATTGAGTCTCTCCTAAGGACCGCCAGCAGTAGGGGCTGGCCCCACCGTTCCCGGTGTTTGTTAGACCTGAGGAGGAGGTCAGGCCCTCTGCCCTTAGCAGAACTGAGTGGGTGGGTAGAGAGGACATGTGTCAGTGCCCTCCAAGCACAGCCAGGCCCAGCGCTGAGAAATCCAGGTTTTATTCTTTTCAATAATTCTAATTGCTCTTAGCTGTGCTCAAGGGTTCTGTCCGCATTTGATCCAAGGTGTTAAAGGGGCCTCGGCATCCAACTGGGCTCTGGATGGCTGAGAAGCTGAGATCAGAAATAAGAGGCCTGGGAGGGAAGGCAGGGTACCTTGCAGGGCCTCTACCTCTTAGCCCTGGGACTGGAAGAGGGACTCCATTCTGCACCGGGCTAAAGTGAAAGGCGCACCAAAAAGCACTTCAGAGGCTACGCCTACAACCCATCACATGCACGCAGAGCCCTGGCCAGATAGGACCACTAGTGTCCGCCACCTGGCACAATTTCTCTCTAGTCTCCTTGACATAGTCCTTATGCCCACTTCACAGATGTGGAAACTGAGACTGAAGGAAAGAATCTGCCGAGAGGTCACCCAGCTTGATGGGAGTGGAGCCAACAGACTCTTTTCATTTCCTGCTGGGGAGATCACCATTTCTCTCTCCTCTTCTTCAGTCACAACTTAGTAGCACCTGCCCAGGACAGGGCCCTGGGCCTCATGCATCCCCAGAGGCAGAAGGCAGGAACTCACAGTCAAGGTCATAGCCACTGGGCGTCTGGGCCCAAATGTCATATGGCTGGAAGACAGCACCCTGCTGCATGGACTTCAGCAGCTCCTCTCCAGTCCTGGCCACTCCTGTTTGCCCCCACTCCTCCCTCCCATCCTGCTGGGGAAATCTGACAAACAGCCCAGAAGCTGGCCATGGGGAATGCAGTCATTCAGAGGATGGCTTCTTTGTTGTCCCGAGGAGGGAACTATATTTAGAAAGCTCAGAAGCTGGTGGGAGAGAGGGCTGACCGAGAACACGGCATAGATTTGGCAGGAATGTTGGGCTGGAAGCAGCCCCGGTGCTTCGACACTATCATGAAATAATGGAAAATGGCAAAGGAGTCATTCTGAATCTTCGATTTTCCAGTTTAGAGTTGATCAGAGGAGAGAGGCTCTGAGAGAGCAGAAGTCAAAATTGTAGGAGGGAGCAGACAACAAGCGAGTCCCTAGAGGCTTTCCCAGGGTCTGTGTGGGGCCCGCAGAGGCACCGCTTCTTTGGGACGCTTCTGCTACTGCACCTCACTCCTCATAGTGGCCGGGCACTTGGATTTCCCACACTTCTCTGGAATCCCAGACATTCTCGTTCACTGGAGGCCCAAAGGAACAGGCTGCTGGGGATAGATGCCTCCAGGGCCAGGGCCTTCCCCTAGCTCCTCTCAAGCTCATGGCTCTGGAGAGAACATCTTCAGGGCAAGAAGTGAGGGTCAACTGCACGCAGAGTGGAGGCTCAGGACCTCCATCAATAGGATGCACTTGTCCTCAGAGCTCTGCACACGGTGCAGGAGGAGAGGACAAGAGTGGAGGTTTAGAGAGTGCCAACCATTTGCATGCACATGCTTCAGGCTTTAAGTACAGTATGCCTCTCAGATCCTCACAGCCACCCTGAGAGGTCAGTCACCATCTTAGTCCATTTTTACTGCTATAGCAGAATACCTGAGACTGGGTAATTTATAATGAACAGAAATTTATTGGCTCATGGTTCTGCAGGCTGGGAAGTCCAAGATTGAGGAGCTAGCATCCGGCGAGGGCCTTCTTGCTACCTCATCCCCTGGCAGAAGGTGAAAGAGCCACAAGAATGGGCAAGAGAAAAGGGGACCAAACTTGCCCTTTTATAAGAAACCAACTCCCACAATAATGGCATTAATCTATGTCTGAGGGTGGAGCCCTCAGGATCTAAATAACCCTTAAGGGTCTCACCCCTTAATACTGTTAAAATGGCAATTGAATTTCAACATGAGTTCTGGAGCAGTCTCTGACTCTAATTACCCCAGCATGTGCTTGACTCACAGCTGCCATTCACTAAAAGAATAACAGAAAGTTAGCTGAGCATGGTGACATGCACCTGTGATTCTAGCCATGTGGGAGGCTGAGGTGGGAGGATCACTTGAGCTTGGGAGGTGGAGGTTGCAGTGAGCCAAGATCGCACCATTGCACTCTAACCTGGGTGAGACAGTAAGACCTCATCTTGGAAAAAATAAAAAATGACAGAAATAATGAACTGATGAGTAGATGAACCACTGGTCATAGAGCCTTAGAGCCCAACGGTGTTGATGGAAGAAAAGCTCAAATTTACACACACATCCATAAGAGCACACATCTTTCCCTCACAGCTCTCATAAGGAAACAATCTTGTTGACATCTTGATTTCAGACTTCCAGCCTCCAGAACCGTGACAGAATAGATTTCTGTTAAGTCATCCTGGTTGGGGTACTTTGTGATGGCAGCCCTAGCAAACTAGTACATGTGGCTTCCCTCCGCACAAGCCAGCAGCCCCAATCTCCTCTGTTTTAGATTTTCCATGCACAGTCAGCTCTGCTCCTAAACCTTCAGCATCTTATTGCTAGAAGGTGACAGAGGGGTGGTCAGTGGGGAGGTACTGGTGCATTCCAAAGGATGTTGAGCCACAGGGACCAGAACAGGGTCTCTTGGCTGAGCCAGGCTCTGGCGCCCCAGTCCCGTACACATTCTGGTCACTGAAGGTTTGGGTGGGGTATGTTATCTGTGGATTACCATTTCCTGGCACCCTGGGGGGTGGCATGGTCATGCCAGGCCCTGAGCGCTCCCAGGATGAACAGATGGTATAATTTGTGAGATAAACAAATATCCTCTTCTGGATGTGGGACTGTTCCCAGAACCCATGGGTAGGGAAGCAGCTTGACCCAGGCATCCTCCTGAGCAGAGGTGGTCCTCTGGTAAAGAGCCAGCAGTGTGGGTGAAGTGGCCAAGGTCCTGGTTCACCCAGGGCTAGGGGCATCCTGGGATTCAGGACTTGCAGTGCCAACACTGGGAGAGTCCAGGCACAGTTCCCCACTCCCCACTGGGCCCCCATACTCCCCTCTACAGGTTCTGTCGCTGTACTTGCCATACTGCTCAGTCACAAGTCAAGACCATATGGCACAAGTGTATCTGGGGCCATGTAGGGCTGAGACAGGCTTTTTGCACACACGCCTGGGTTCTAATACACGTTCACTTACAAGCTAGGTGATCTTGGCCTAATTACTGAGTCTCTCTGGGTCTTATCTGTAAAGCAGGGAACCTCGTGAGGTTACTGGACAGATTAAGGAGATAACAGATGCATAGTGCTTAGGGGCCTCCACTCACTCTACCCCTAGAGTGGATCTCTATTTGCAGTGCTTAACTCACGGCAGGAGCTCAAAGGATGGCCTCTCCTGAGCTTAAGTGTGGGCCAATGGGTCCATTTTTTAATGAATACATTTCTACTGAAAAGGCCCAGAACATCAGGCTTGAGTCAGTGCCCTGCCCATTACCAATAGCACAACTTCCTGCTTCATCCTAGAGCCCTCTGCTCTGGAGGGGAAAACAAGAAGAAGGAGGACAGTTGTAATGGAACCAACAGAGGGCCCAGGATGGGCCAGCTACCAACAAGGACAAGGAGACTGCAAGGGACAAGAAAAAATAGACACAATTCAATCACCCCTGGGGGCTAGGCCCCCGGGCATCCATCGCCTCAGCTCATCCGCACACTATCCTGTCTTCCAAAGTAAGCAAGAGAAGCCCCATTTGACAGATGAGGAAACTGAGACAGTACAATGAAGTCACTTGCCAAAATCAGAAGAAGTGGCAGAGCTGCACTCAAGCCAACTTCTGCTCAACTGCAACCCAGTGCTCTATGGTGCTCTCTCTGGGAGTGGGTGGGCTGGGTCGGGGCCCCAGCCAGGGGGCAGGAGGTGGTAGTGTGAGGCAGGAGGTGGCAGTGTGAGGCAGGAGTGAGCTCTGGAACTCTCAGGGAGGTGGAGTACTGCCAGTTGTGCCTGCTGCAGGAGGGCAGGGTCCACAAGGCTGGCCCTGGCACAAGGTGACTGCAGGATTAGGAACAGTGCCCTGAGGAAGAGCAGCAGGCAGCCTCCCTTTTATCCTACAGGATTCCCAAGTCAGGCTTTCCCCATTCCTGAGAGTCCTTTTTTGACCTTAAAACCAGGCCAGTCACAGAAGCCTGTAAGATGCACATTTGTCTGGAACACAACAGGGCGCCTCCAGTCTTTCCTGGATGCTACACCGGAAACTCTCAGCCAGCTCAGGACGTGGGGGCTGCAAACCTCACTGAGGGGCTCGAGCCTGGCCCACTGCAGAGACTGCCCTGTGGAAAAACCCAGGCAGGAGCCAGGAGCCCCTCAGTGCCAGCTGTTATTATTCTGAAGCGCTAATGTCTGCAAAGGCCTGGCTCGCCTGGGGCTGCTCCCACTAATTTTCTTCCCTAAGTCACACAGCCTAGGAAAGAGGAAAATGCACCCCGAGCAGAGCTTGGCACCCCAGTGGAGAACACTGCTCCCAACCCTTTAGTGCCTGTCATGCCTTGCTCATTCAGGAAATAGTCCTGGAGTTCTCTCTCTCCTCCTATCCTCCCTCTTCCCCTTGCAATATATACAGCTCCTACCTCTGGGGCTCCTCTGGGAGCCTCCTCTCTTTGCTGGTCCCTGGCAAAGCTTGTTCCCTCATCCAGGAATCTTGTCCTGCTGCCAGGCCACCGAGAGCCAGCCCTCCACACACAGAGCCTCCCAACATTCTTTCAGTCTGAGTGGCATTTCCTCTGGAGAAGCCAGATGCATATTTAACTCCAAAGGAAGCGGCTTGTCTCTACTCATCCGAGTGCCTGTCATCCCACCTGGGTTGGCAGCTGTGGGGAGAGCCCTCTCTACCCACTCCCCTCAACACTTCTCCAGGGACTTAGGGTCTGCACAGCCCCCACCACCTATCCAAAGACACGCTGTGTGGGTGGAGCGACTGAGCCTGACCTGGGTCTATCCTTCCCCAGACATACCGAGTCCACAGTTGGCACTCCACATGCAGAAGATCAGGAGGCTGACGGGCATTTCAGGCCCAAATACACTGACAAATCCAGCAGCACTTCCAGGTCTCCCAGACTCGCTGCCTCCTCAGTGGCTCCTTATTCCACTTGCATGGGACCTCTTCGTTTAGGGGCCTCAAAGTGGGGAACCTCATGAGGTTATTGGACAGATTAAAGGAGATTTAGTCAAATTTAGCAAATAAATTTTATTTAGCTAAATTTTATTTGCCAGATTTAGCAAATAAAATTACAAGATGCCCAGCCATAGCTGAATCTCAGATAAACAATGAATAGTATTTTCATATAGTATGCCCCAATTATTACACGGGACAGACTCATACCAAAAATTATTTTGGTATTCTATAGGGTGTCTTGTATTTTATGTGCCAAGCAGATCAATGTGAAGATTCAACAGGTGCATTTCTTGGAAGAGAGAGAGTGGGGTTGGCCTTGAGGAGGAGAAGGTTGAGAAGGAGGGGCTGGTGGCCACAGAAAGAGAGGTGGCCTCAAAGACATCCATGAAGATAAGAAAACAAGGACATCGGGGTGCCTGCTCCTGAACCCAGACAGGAGCAGACAACACAGCACTCCAGGGAGGAGGCCAGGAAGCCTTCCTCCCCCTACCCACTCACCAACCCAGATTCTGGCCTGTGCTTCAGGGGCTCTGTGACATGTGCAGCTTTTCTTCTCCTTCTTTCTTCTTCTTCCTTCTTTCTTTTCTTCTTTCTTCTTCTTCTTCCTTCTTTCTTCTTTTCTTTCTTCTTCTCTTTTCTTTTCTCTTCTCTTCCCCTTCTTCCTCCTCCTCCTCCTCCTCTTCTTTCTTCTTCTTCTTTTTTTTTTTAACATTTTGTTTGGTTTTGTTTTTATTTTTATTTTTTGTAGAGATGGGGTCTCTATGTTGCCCAAGCTGGCCTTGAACTCCTGGCTTCAAGTGATCCTCCCACCTTGGCCTCCCAGAGTGATGGGATTACAGGTATGAACAACCATGCTCAGGTGCAGTTTCTGTACTTGGAGAAAAGGCCTCTGGATTCTGTGTGATGATAGGGGTTGTCATGAAACAATCATAGCCATAATGGCCAACATTTATATTGCTTCCTAGATATTATTCCCAGAGCTATCCTGCACCTAAGCATTAACTCATGTGATCTCCAAATAATCCACTGAGAGAGGGCTGTTATTATTCCTGTTTTACAGACGAGGAAACTGAGGGACAGAAAGGCTGAGTAATTTGCCAAAGTCACACAGCTAGTGAGTGCTGGAGCCGGGATGTGAAGCAGAAGCTGGCTCTCCTGCTAGGTCAGGCAGCACATGGGGACCAGTATCCAAAAAGATGGCCAGGTTGAGTATCCCAAGGTAACAAGAGCAGCTACAGAGGTGGGGAACAGGTTCACTGACACAAGGAAAGGCACAAATCATGACAGTGAACGCCTCAGACTCTCCCCAGCCTAATTTTTCCCATCCACTCAGGGGCCTTGGCCTCTGTTCCCCAACCCACAGGAAGCTCCAACTGTCTGACCCTTGTGTCAGGAAATGGAGGCTGGGCGGGGAAGCCTTGGCAGGAGCAGCCCCTCGCAGCTGCTGCTGTATATGCTCAGGGCCCACAGGCCTTTCAGCTGCTGCAAACTCCAGGCTGCAAACCCCGCAGGGCCTACAGTGTCTGGATGCAGCACAGGAGAGCCAGCCCAGGTCCGTGTGAAGTCCCCCACGTGACTCGGAGAGAAATGCTTCCGGTCACAGGCGGGTAGCCAAGTTCTCACCAGGTTCTCAGGAACTGAATCTGGATATGGATCCCAGGAGATGAGTGCCAGAGAGAAAGGAAGCTGGCTTCACTCCTAACTCTACCCTCCTGAGAAGTCTCTATTCCTGCCCAGCTCCTGCTAAGGCCAGGAAATTGGTGGAGAGGGGCTCTGGTGGTTTGGGGCTCACTGTCCTGGGGTTTCCTTCCAGGCAGGGAACGGCCTTTGCTACCCTCACAGATGCTCCCACCAGTCCTACCTCATCCTCTGCACAATGTGGCAGCAAGGAGGCCAGCATCCAGTCACCAGCCTGCCTCCCTCTCCATCAGACTCCTTTCTGCAGCCCCAGTTATCTGCCTAAAACACAAACTTGATTATGCACATCATTGATCATAATTGTTCAGAAAGCTGCTCCAGCCGAGGGGCCCTGGAGAAGGCTAAGGGTTGCACAGATTCAATCAACATATAATCAGAGGAGACAACCCGCCTTGCAGGCCCTGGGAATAGTCAGCCCGCATCTGTGATTCTGGCATCATAAAAGAATGTGACAAGGAGAGAGGGAGTGAACAAAAGGTGTGTCCCCAGTGACCCAGGGAGAGGAAGGCCTGGAGCTCTGTGGCAGCTCTCTGCTCTGATTGCACCAAGCACCCTGGAACCCATGACGTCCCTTCAGCGATCTCAAGCTCCCTTGGCTTTAATTCTCACTCACCCAGCAACCTACAGAAAACCAAACTTGTCCCCCAGGACACTGACACCACATAAGGGGTATCCTGGGTGGGAGTCCCCACTTTCCTGCCACTGGAATGAGATGTTCCTCACCCCTGCAAATCAATAACCTGTGCTTTTGGTTTACAAATTAGTGAGGTCGGGAGTTAGCAAGATTGCTGAGCATGTCTGGTCTCTCAATCTGCAGAGCTTATGGGTTCTGGACTGTAGCAAATTGACCAAGGTCATGAGTTCCCATAAGACTGTCACCCTGAGCACATTCTACCTCACAACTGACTGTCTCTCCACCTTCTCCAGCAACCATGACCTGGAGTCCAAACTGCAAGGTATACAAAGCTCTTAACAGTCAGCTCCCAACCTGTTTTCCAGCCTGATTTTTCTGACCTCCCTAGGACCCAGATTTTTGGCCCATGCTTTTAGAATGCCCTACCTCCCTTATCTGTCAATTAATCTTTAGGGAGCAGCACAGATGTCTCCTTCTCAAGGAAGCCTTCCCTGACTCTCCCACTGGGCAGCTAGCGTCTCTCTCCTGGGTGCTCCCCAGCCCTGAGTACCCACCCCAGTTGGGTACTGAGGGGTGGGGTGACAAGGGGAGGAATAGTTTAGGGTTCGAGGACCAACAGGTGGTTATAAGACATGCCAAGACTCATACTGGGAAAGCCAAGATTCAGCTGGGAGGGCTGGACGTGCCCACAGTTGGTTTTTCTCTCTGAGGGGTGGCCCTGTCCAGGCGACCCATGGCTGGTTGATCACTGGTGTCTCCAGGCAACCCAAAGAGGGAAATGCCTCAGTCCCTAAAGCCCCCAAGACCTGCACTGAAATCACTGGCCTCTTCTCCACCTAGAACACTCATAGCTTCTTTGATCAAGGGATTGCTTCTAGAAACAGAAAATAGTAGGGGGTTGGAAGGCAGCATACCAGCCCCTCAATCATACTGTCCTTATCCTAGCAGAGCACTTGGCTCTAACAACTCACTTCTAATGAACTGACTATGGAGGAAGTCATGCTGCGTAACTTCAAGGCTGGGTTCTAAGAGGCAACACAGCTTCCACTTGGCTCTTTCCCTCGTCAGGTGCCTGCCCTTTGAACCAAGCCACCATGTTGTGAGGAAGTCCAGGCTGCATGGGGGGGCCGACAGCACAGACAACAGCCAGGAGCTTGGGTGAAAAGAGCCTCTGGATGTCTCCAGCGCTGGTCATTGAGTCTCCCTGGCTTCAAGTCAGAGATCTCAGGCATTATAGAGCAGAGACAAACATCCCCATGGTACTTGTCCAAGTTCCTAACCCACAGAATCCAGGAACATAATAAATGGTTGTTCTTTATCGCTAGGTTTGGGTAACAGATGCCCAGAACACGGTGCATCCAAATTCACCTTCTGCCTTGCCAGCCTTCCTGCTGGGCACTTTGAAGGTGATGATCTCAGGGCTCGGCAGGTATCACCGTTGCCCATGGGGCTGGGTGGGGGTGCTGCTCCCCTGCAGCAAGGCTAACCAGAAGCAAAATCATGGTGGGGTTTGTGCTCTCAGCAATCATACAGTCATCTAGAGAAAAGAGATCTGTCTCATATCCCTGTCTTATCCTTCTCTCTGTCCCTCCACTTTACAGCTCCATAGCTGATGTCAGCAACTTTTCCATCTCCAGTTTGCCCCTGCTTGGCCTTGGCTAGGACCCCCTGGGCCTTCTTGGTTGCTCTCCAGGCCAAACAGGTTTGATATTATCATCCATGGCTAGCAGCTCCCCGCCCCCAGCAGAGCTTGCATTCCTATGAACCCGAGGACTTTTTATAAGCTATCTGTCCGTGTGGATGTCCTGGTCTCTGGATCAGCTGCTGCAGGTGCTCCCCAGGGTCCTAGTTGGTCTCTGAGTAAAGGACCACCCCCATTCCCAGCCTTGTGCCCTGTGATGCTGAAAGTCCATGGTGAGGGCCTCTTTTTTAAAATAAGTGTTCAGGGCAATGAACAGCAAGACATCTGGAGCTGCCTCTGGGGAGTGTTGTGGGTGCTCCAGGGTCATTGGAGGAGTCATGGGGGCCCCTGACCACGATGTGTCAGAGGCGTGGGGACAGCCCTGCCGGAAGAAATGCTGGAGGAGAGAGATCTGGGGAATCGTAACAAGCCCTCCTAGGGGAGATGACAGGCCCTGCTGGGTACAGGGTCTGGGTGACATGCTAGGTCTCCTAGGAGTTGGCAAGTTAGCAGAAACATGTCCCACCAGCTTCCACACGGCGCTGTCTGAAGGGTGGCACCTGCTCTACCCCAGCCTCTCCACACACTCAGCTACCTCCACAAATCTCCATCACCTTTTCCTCCTTTTCTGGCTCCGGGGTGCAAATAGCACTCTGGCTCACAGCTTCAACCATATCCTGCATCTCCTTGTCTCCAGTGTCAGCCGCTTTTTGGGACATACCAGAATTGGTGGACCCCTCAGAGCTGACATCTGCCCCAGGCTAATAATGTTGAGCCATGGAGGGGAGCAGTGCCCTGCTGTGGCCACAGGGCTCTGGGCCTTCTCACTTCCATGGGCCAGGGAGACCCGACACAACCGTGGTGGGCAGGGTCCAGGCAGGGCCTCCTGGGTGGCCGAGTTTGTGTCTCTTTCCTCAGAAAACTCCTCTGGAGGCCCTAATGAAATCCCCTTTCTCTCAAACACGGCAATTAATGGGATTAAGTTTAGAGTGAGTCACACGATTTACCTGCACCCAGTTAAGCCTGGGAGTGTTCACAGGATTGGTTGTGCTATTCCTTCATTCATGCAAGGGAAGGAATGATGCAGGGGATGAGGCCTAGGAATTGGGCAAGATTCAGGGACAGGGTGGAAGTACATGCTTCTGCTTTTCGGTCATTACAGAAAGCCAAGCAGGCTCTGAGAGTGTCCTCACTGCCCAGCCTCATTTTGATCACATTCAGGACACTCCCCCTGCCCTTGGGGATGGATAGAGTTTCTCCAGACTGACTCAGTTGGTTTCTTGTTTGCTCTTTTTAGATGAGTCAGTGAGCTGACTTGGCCTAGCTCAGTCTCTTAAATTTGGTTTTCCTTTGCCTTGGGAAGGAAGTAATAAATGTGCCAAGTCCCTCCACACTCTCAGCACTTGGAGATAGTGCCTATGCAAGAGCTGGTTCCTTAGGAGACAGTGCTTCTGAGACATAGTCCCTAGGCACGTGTCCTTGAGAGAACTGGGAGGTGATGAAAACTGCATCATCTTTTGTATTTTCTCTGTCCATCCCAAAGGCCTAGGGCTGGAGCCTTCCATGGGGCAGGTGAAATCTCTCAGGAAGAACAAAGTTCCAGGGGCTATGGCCTGTAATCCCTCCTGACATCACAAATCTCCACTGGATGTCATGTCTGCATCCTCCAGCTACACCATGGGTAAGACAGGCCGCAGAGGGAGAAGGGAGTCAGAGGATGCTTCACGCAGCAGTTCAGGCTGCCAAGCTGCGGCCACGGGCCAGGGGCCTTCTCCACTGAAGATCAGCCTTGGCTGCAGTTGTGAGCAGCAGGAGTCAGTGCAGGCCCCTATCTGGGCTACCCTGGTGTCAAACGGTCCATCTGGGAGATCCCCAGGATGAGTTGGGCACTCCTACATCTGAGACTGAGCCCAGGCCCAGTGTTTTCAAGACCACCACCCCCCCCCACCCACCCAACAACGCTGGTAATCAGAATCTTCTCCATCTTCAGTTTCTTGAAAATGGCTCTTCGTAGTCTTTAGGATTCAAACCACCTGAATGGGGAGGCTGGCGTGACTCGAGGAACCTCAGGGTTAAGTCTTATGTATGACGGTGGGGATGTCACTCCAATGAAGGCAACAGACAGATCCTTCTACAGCTTCCCTGCTGCCCACTAGGCCATATCTGTATCTGTGACTAGGAGTGACTAGGAGGCCCCAGTGTGGACACTGGCCTTTTAAAAATAAGGGGTCTTAACTTTTTTTTGTCCTAGGAACCCCTTTAACACTTAGATGAAGCCTGTTCTCCTGTTCTCAGAACAACAGAGTTAGATGAATAAAGGTAAACATACAGGATTACAAAGAAAAATGGTTGCATTGAAATCGAGTTATCAGAATATTTTGAGAGACAGTATTTTGTGGGCTTCTTACGAATACACTAGATTGCAAGACCTATCGGCAACTCCGACAACTCTCTTCATCTCTAAGTGCTGAGCATAAATGCTATTTTAAGATATGTATAACAACAGTAAGAGAAAATAAAAAATTTGTGATTGCTACTGGTACGAAACACTGCTAATAATACTGTGGTTTGTTGTCTACATTTCAGATTAAAGGAAGTGCTCAATTTAATTTAAAAGTAAGTGAAAATAAAAACGCATTACTTTTCCCATGAGTTGTATCCAGATTAAGAAAATAATTCTGCCATATGCCCAAGATGAAGAACCACTGCTTCAGTGCCCCTAATCCATTGCTCTCTTTATAAATACAACTCAAAGAATTCGTTCAATTCCCTTAAAAAAAAAAACAAAGGAAAAGGTGAAGAAAATCTAAAGCAGAACAAAAACAGAAACCAGTTTGTTTTCCCTGGGCAGAAAAAAAGTCACTTCCCCAGTCCCCTGGCAGGGCTGCTGGGTGGGGGACCGCACCTGGCATTCCCTGCCAAGCCTCTAAGGAGCGTCCAATCTTCTGCCTTCCAGCCTCTTCCCTGCCCTGCGGAATTATTCTTTCTTTCGTCTCCAACCCTACCCACAAAGTTCTTCCACAGTGAGGATGGAAAGGGGTCTCCCAGAATTTTTTAACTTTTCAAGTTAAACCATTTATGCTAATGAGCCTGGGAAAAAACTTTAATTTGTTTCAGTGGTGGAAAAACATATGCTTTGACCTCATTTTGCTCACAAAAGGCCATGTCAAATCTTGTTTCACTTTTGTGGGATGGCAAGAAACATGGAAAGCTTCAGCTCCAAGGAGGAGGCCATGTGCAGATGGTCTAGGGAAGGGGGTCTAGGCACACCCAAGCTTCCTATTCCAGACACCCTGGAGCCACCCATCCTCATAATGGCCTTGGTGCTTCTTCTGGCTGGAGCTAGGAGATTCCTTTGTGCTCCAGCACCAAGGAGCCCAGCCACACCACCAGGGCTGCCCCGTTTCTTCAAACCAAGACTCAGACAAAAGGCTCTAAAATGACCAATTCCCTGTACAGTGAGCTCCCAAAGTCTGCTGTCTTCCTCAGTTCTTGCTGGGCAAGCCTGAGTAAGTCATTTAACTTCACTGGGTTGCAGTTTCCTCATCTGTAAAATGGGCATGATAAAACCTAACAAACTATGTTGTCAGAAAGATTAAGGGTGATAAGTATGACCACATTTCGTGGCATGTACCAGACATTCTGTTACTATTAGTGACCTTCCCACCATCTGATCATTTTGCAAGGCAGTGTTCAATGTACTAGAAGGAGTCGAGGCTTTGGAGTAAGACAGATTATCTGGAAATAATTATAAATCCCAACTCTGCCACTGACTAGCTGGGTGACCTTGGCAAGTCACTCTGAGCTTTTCACTCCTTATCTTTAACTCAGGGCTAGTACACCATGCTGTAGGTGGGTTTGGTAAGAGTGAAGGAAAATAGCTCATATGAAATGGTCACACAGCATCTTAATGTATGTGCTTAATGAATGTTTCTTCTCTTTCCTTCCTCTCACCTTCCAAATCCCAGCAAAACCATAGGGGTGCAGGGAGAGGAGAGCAGCTCTGCACAAAGCAGGCACTGAGTATGACTTCCGGCCTTTGATTTGAACTTTCTGCTACAGGATGTGTGTTCTCTCTGTACACAGAGAGGTCGCCACATATTGAATCAAAAAAGGAGGATCCTGGAAACAATGGAAAAAGTAAAGGCTGCTAGGAATCTCATGCACGTGGGGCTGAGCCTAAGTTCTTCTGCTTTCCAGGCATGAGAAGGACAGAATCTGCTGGCCTCTGCCCATCCCAGCCACCTGGGGACCCCTGGCCTAGTGGGCAGGCCCCTCTGCCATCTTCAATCCAGGGTGTTTTTCTTTCCTAGCCACTACTCTTTTGTTCCTGCCTCCTTTCTGGGAGGGCTTGAATTATGAGACTATGGAAAATTCAAGCTGTTTTCCCTGTGGCTATATTTTCCACATCGCATCACTGAAATGTGTCAATGGCCAATCTCTTCAGACACGGAAGCATGCCACCCACTTAAAATGCCCCTCTCCTGGTTTAGAATGTTCCTTTTCAGCAGCAGCAAGTCTGACACCCCATCAGTGGTGAGAACAAAGGGAAGAGGGTGTGAGATTCCACAGTTTCCTAATCATCTTCCACTGATATCTTCTCCCCTGAGCCCAAGGGGCTCTGCCATCCCTAGGAGGGGAAAACCATACAGTGGTCCTTTGTGATGTTGGTTTTCCATCTGAGGCCTTTGGAAGGGGGAGAGGCTCAATGACTCTTGAGCTCAATGACTCAGTGACACAAGCTGTAGCTCGGGAATGGAAGGTTGGGGATCAAAACAACCCAACATTATGGCTGCAAACCATCATGACTTTATCAGAAATATATCTTTTTATTGAAATGGCCAAAATTTACATCTGGGTTCATACTCCAGTTCTACCATTTTACCATCTGCCATGACTTTTGGAATTTAACTTCTTTAAACTCCAGTGTCCTCATCTATAAAATAATATCATTATCTACTCCATAGTGTTTTAAGAATTAGAAAATAAAACATGTAAAACACTGGGTATACAGCCCAACAAACAGTAGGTGTCCAATAATGTAGATGAGTGAACAAAGGCAAGAAAAACAGAGGTTCATTTTTTTAAACAAATCAAACTCATTTACATACTTACAGCTCTTTACAGAATCTTATTTTCAAGGACTTTTACTTCTGTTTCTATTCCCCAATTTGCACCAAGGTCACACAGCTTTCATCTACTAAGTATGTATTCAACTACTCAATGCCTATCCATGTCCAGCACAGACATAGGGATACAGAGATGACACACGACAGGTAAAGTCACTGCCTTCCCAAGCTCAGTCTTTAGACAATTCTTTATGAACTTCTACATTTTTTCCCTGGGCCTGAGAACACCCTTTCCGGGCCGGTCTTCACCATCTTTCTCAGCGTTAGGTGGCCCATCCTCTCAATTATTAATTTTTTGAGATATGACAAAAACAAGGGCACCAAGACCCTGCTTCTTGAAAAAGGAAATTCCAGGTCCACCATGCAGTAAAAGCTGAACTGAACTGGAAATAAGGTTCCAGATCTGATGGCTGCATGATTTGGAGAAAATTATATCCCCCATCTCTGTTTTCTCATCTGCAAAATGGGAGGTTTGGTCTGAAGCAGGGGTGGAAAATAGGTTTCAAGGAGAGTCCTTTTCCAACTGTCGGTTGCTGCTTGAAGTGCTGTGCTGCCTCAAGTGCTGAGATTATCTGGGTTCATAAGGAAACAACTCTGCGATTGATTAGCAATGTCTGCCATGTGCCTGGAGGTGCAGTATGGCAGTGGATGGCCACATGTGTTCCTTCCTGGTTTAGAGGAGTTAAGGGGACCCTGTGAATTCTACCATTTACAATTGTGTGACTCAATGAAATACTGTTTTACTTTATCTTTGGCATGAGGCCTGTCTTTACACAAATAGCTTTTTCATCTGTTTGGTCTAGCACCTTAGCCACCATCACCTTTCAGAAGACTTCTCAGTTACTGTTTCAAAGCAACAGCAGCCTTACAATAAAATAAACATATTTACTGATTTATCACACTCATATTCAGTAAACTACTGCTTCCTGCCACAAGGGGTTCAGGAAATTAGGTCAGAAAGGAGAATTCACACTTATTCAGCATCTATTAAACACTGTTTTCCAGACATTGCCTCCTACTTGTAAAACACCCTCCTCGAGCAGTCATTAAATCCTCCTTTCACAGAGCAGGAACCAATGCTCACAGCCATGAGGGAAGTTGCCCCAGAAGCAGGGATTTCAACTTGCAGCAGTTTGGATTCCAAATTCTACCACACTATGTTCCCCTAAAACGTACCCAAATATCTTGTTTATTCTTTCTCTTCCAGGAGGTGGAGGTGAAAAATGAAACTGACAGACCAAGCAATGAGATCTGAGCAAACATTTAGATGACTCAATCTCCATCCGTCATTTTTCCCACAGTCTGCTGGGGATGTGACCAAGAGTAGAGGTTTCCTGCCTGATTTGAGAGAGCAGTTCATTTATTAGATTTGGGGGCATGACTGTGAATTCCCTGGGAGCATTAAACATGTCCTTTTGCATTCCCCACTTCCCATCCTGACCCAGGTCCCTTCCACTGCTCCTGGCTCTGATCCTGAAAGAGGAGATGGCATGACCGGGGCCTCTGTTGGCACTGTCCCCTGGCCTACCTCCCAGGAAGCCCTCACTACCACCGGTGGGAATTAATAAACAACCATCATCACCACAAAACCTCCTTGGAGGCCTGAGTCCCCCATGGACCCCCATGGACTGGAGCCCCTTTACAGGGAAGTGGGAGGCCCCTCATGCCTCTGGGGAGTCTTTGAGGACAACATGGAGAAGGTGAGGGTGGGGCTCATAAAGGAGGGTGTGGAGTGGGTGTTAATTCCTGAATGGTCAAGGAAATCACATCTCTGGATCCCCACAATCTCCAAGATGCAGCCTGAGCCTGCATACGCCCAGGCCTAGGGGAAGTTTTCAGCATGTTGGCTATATACCAGGGTGAGGGGTGAGAAACTCAGGTCAGTGGCATCAGTTAAGCTTTAAAAACACTCCCTGAGACTATGGCTGCCACACTGCAGTGGCAACTGCTGGAAGCAGAGTTGGGGAAGGCACTGCCTTATCCAAGGGCAGCAGGGGCCAGGAATTTTGAGACAGTCCTTCAGCTCACATTGGGCACTTATGTCCTCTAGTGCCTATAGTCATGAAGACTGACAGGTTGAAAAAAAACTTCTACTTTGTGCCCTGCTGGTGGGAATGCAAAATGGCGCAGTCACTATGGAAAACAGTATGCTGGTTCCTCAGAACATTAAACATAGAATGACCATATGATCTGGCAATTCCACTTCTGGGTATATATCCAAAAGAATTGAAAGCATTTGATGTGAAAGAATATCAGAGAGATATCTGCATACCTGTGTTCATAGCAGCATTATTCACAATAGCCAAAAGGTGGAAGCAACCCAAAGGTGCATTGACAAATGAAGGGAGAGACAAAACATGGTGTGCTACGTATATACACACGCAATGTATTATCATTCAGCCTTAAAAAGGAATGAGATTCTGATACTTGCTACAACAGGGATGAACCCTGACGACATTATATTAAGTGAAATTCACCAGTCACAAAAATACAAATACAGTGTGATTCCACTCATATGAGGTACCTTGAGGGGTCAGAATCATAGAGACAGAAAGAAGAATGGAGGTTGCCAGGGGATTGGAGGGGGCAGGCATTGTTTAATGGGTATAGCATCTCATTAACACTGCTGAATTATATGCATAAACATTGTTAAGATGGTAATTTTATATTATATACATTTCATCACAATTTTTATATGTTCCATTAAGAACACGAGTCTTGGAAGTTTTGGAATCAACAAGACCTAAGTGTTTCATTTTATTTCTCCTTTTTAGTCCTGCTCAGCCACCTACAAGTTCTGTTTTATAATTTTCTCTGAGCCTCAGTTACTTCATCTGTAAAATGGGGTCAACTGGGTGTCTGTCTTGTATCATTGTCATGTGGATCACGTGAAGGAATGCAAGTCAGATCCCTGGCACAGTGTCTGACTAAATAAGGGAGTACAGGAAATGTTGTAGCCCTTGATGTTATTTTAAAAACAAAACAAAATGGACTCAATGAGTTTTTTGGAATGATGCCAACAGGTAAAGAATGACAGGGCCTTCTTTATATTTGGCAGTCAGGATACAAAGACCCTATGGTGAAGGTTATCCAGGATGGTCTGGAAGGATCCCCAGGTCCTGAGAGCAGTGGACAGCCACACACCTGCATGGAGGAGCTGTTGGGCCCAACATGCCCAGGCTATTCAGAGACCACAGAAATCAGCTTGCTCTACAGCCAACACCATCAACCTAATGAGATTTCAAGTTCAATCACTGTCACTTATCCGGCCTGACTACTGGCACCAAGCAAAAGCAGAGTGCTCCATTTCTAAGTAACAGTTTCCAGATTTCAAGGCCGGAAGCCAGGTTTTTTTGCAGGGTACAGGCTTTGGAGCCCAAAGGGGCTCAAGCCTTCAGCTTCAGCAGGATTAAGCAAAGCTCCATCCCCACTTATGTCTGTCTTCCAAACCATGTCTTCCTGGCTCTTTCCTCTAGGGACTGCATGAAGGCTCATTACAGTATACAGCACAGGGCATGGTAAAGTATTGCAGATGCAGGATATGTTCCTAACTCAGCATGTATTCCTAACTCCTTGGCATGGCTCTTGAAGGCCTGCCTGATCTCATCCCTGCTTCTCCCCAGCTTCATCTTCTGCTCCCCCAAGCACATCTCCAGCTCTGGCATTCTAAATTCTTTAGTGTTCCTGCAACATATTCTTATTTCCACATGTCTCCTTGACTTTGAAGAAGAAATACTTTTTCAAGGAATATCCTTCTTCCCCACAACTAAAAATTCCTAGACATCATTCAAAATACAACTCAACTGCCACTTCTTCCAGGGAGCCTGTCAAGAAGTGTGAAGGGTCTAAGATTCTATTCTATTTGCAAGATGATACATGTGCCTGCCACAGTTTCATGGCTTCTAGCAGAAGACATGAGACTTCCGGGTCAGAGACAAAGGGCTTTATTACAGCAACACAAAAACAGCATAAGCCTCTTGTCTATATCAGTTCTCCTTGTCTGCAGGTTCCACACTGCCACATGGAGGAGTCTAGGTGGATGCTGCATGTGCATCGGGTTTACATCACACCTAAAGAATCTCAAGCTCAGAGAACCCAAACCTTTGATAATGGACTGCAAGAAAACCTTCCCTCCGCCATGAAGGGAGAACTACCTCTGTTTTTCAAGGCCACCGCCTATAAAACATCCTTGAAAAGAGAGCCTGGAACAAGAGGTCAATTAGTGTCAGATATAGTGTGGATATTTGTCCTCTTTAAATCTCATGTTGAAATTCGATCCCTAGCATTGGAGGCGGGACCTAGTAGAAGACAGCTAGGTCATGGGGGCAGCTCCCTTATGGGTGGCTTGACACTGTTCTCACTCTATCGGTTCCCATGTGTTCTGATTGTTAAAAAGAGGCTGGGCATAGTGAGTCGTGCCTACAGTCCCAGCACTTTGGGAGGCCGAGGTGGGAGGATCTCTTGAGGCCGGGAGTTCAAAACCGGCTTGGGCAATATAGTGAGACACTGCCACTACAAAAACAAAAAACAGAAAAGAGCCTAGCATCTCTCTCTCTCTCTCTCCCCTCCCTCCCCCAGCTTCCTCTCACAATGTGACGCCTGCTCACCTTCATCTTCTGCCATGAGTGGGGGCTTCCTGAAACCATCACCAGGTGCAGATACTGGTGCCATGCTTGTACAGCCTGCAGAACTGTAAGCCAAATAAACCTCTTTTCTTTGTAAGTTACCCACGCTTGTGTACTACTTTATAGCAATGCAAATGGACTAAGAAGTGCCTTTGTTTATAAAATGGGCAGAAACAAGAGACCCATAAAGAACTCTCTCCCAAGCAAGTCTTCCGTGGCTACCTGGTTTTGCCCCTGCACCATGCCCCCACAATGCCCTGTGCAACCTTTGCCTTTAAAAGTTGTGCATCCATATTGTAAGGACTTGTTTATTTATTTTTTTTGTCCACTACTAGCCTGGATGGTCTCTGATGTTAGAGACTGTCTTTTACATTTCTCTGCCAAAAACGCAGCAAGTATTCCAAGAATGTGCAAATAAATGAATGAATCAATACTGATAATTTTGACAGCTATGGATTGGGCTACCAAAATAATCAAAACATAACAAATGCCTGCTATTTACTGACTTCTTATTCTTTATATTCCAGGTATTGTATAATATATTGACCTGGGTTATTTTATTTTATCTTCATGACAATACTATATGGAAGGTACTTTTATTAAGCCCATTTTACATACGGGAAAATAAGGCTTAGAGCAGTTCAGGAACTTAGCCAAAGGCACACAGCTAATAAGCAATATAATTGCCATTTGAACTGGATCTGCCTGTGCTCGAGCTGTTAACCACCCTGAAGTGCTGCTTCTATCAGCAGTCATCTGAATCTTGTTTGTATTCACAGGGGTGGAGGCAGTAGCCCACATGTCCCCACCACCCACCCGCTGTGACTCAGCCCATCAGCACTCAAATGTTCCTGCTAGGACTTTCCACCTCCCTAATCACCTCACACGGGAATAGATGGTATTTGGTCTTGGGCACGGCCTGGAATGCAAAACTGACCTTTCTCCCTGACAGAGAAAAGAAGGGATAAGATAAATTTGCAGACTCTACATTTGATACAACTTAGAGTTCTCAAACAGCCATCCCCCTTGCTTATATTTCTTTGACCTAATAATCAAAGAAATATGAACAAAAAGAAGATATCTTTTTTTTTTTTGCCTGTCATATGCTCATGCACTGTTAACGCCCACTGCAGGTGAGGGCTGGTGAAACACAGCCTCAGAAATTGATGCTAAAAATAAAATGGGTGTAGCCCTCCTAGAGGAAAATTTGTCAGTATCTCTCAAAATTTTAGATATGCACACCCTTTGACTTAGCAATTTAATTTCTAGCGTTTACACTGAAAGTATTTGCAAAACCATTCAAAAATATAGAGAGATGTTTACACCAAAATTGTAAATTCACAAATTCTTTTTAAATAAATAAATCTATAAAGGAAAGTCTCTGCAAGCTTAAAATCCTCTGGAAAGATCTACTAATGATTTAATATACATTTTACCAGGATTTTTTATGCATACTTTTTTCTAAAAATATTTCATATACCTTATGTGTATATTTTATATACTTTAAATATTATATATACTATTCTGCAATTTTTTTCACTTAATGTTTGATTGAAGACAACCTTTTATACCATCTCCACAGTATTAACTCCACAGTATTTTGATTTTAGATGTGAACTCACTTTTATTTAATGAATTCCTTCTTGGAAGATATGAGGTTGAGGAAAGTATAACTTAATATACCAGGTAACAGCACAAAAAGAAATGCCTACCCCAAAAAATTGCTCACCCACATCAACTTTATTTATTTGGGAATTACCCATTTCTCAGAATGATACAGAGCTCTTCAATTTTCCTTATATATATTTTCCTACTGAATAAGGCATGAGGGCCTTATATTTAGCCATAAATCACAAAGTCAATGCAAAATATAAATCTCGAAACACAAATGTACCCAAACTTTGTGTGGTTCTCAGACTATGGAACCAAACATTCACACAAGCCTATGCTGTCAACCTTAGGACAGTCTGTTTCTTTCTGCAGAAACCAGTATCACCCCTTGCCAACTTGGGGCCCCAACTTGGAACTTGTCAGTACCCAACCATCGCCTATTCCCCTGGTCATTCATTATGACCTATCCTTCCCTTTGTCTGTATCACCAATCCCCAACCTAGACATATACGACAAGGCACCGTTAGGAACAGCAGCGGGATGAGTCAGCCCCACTGCCAGGAGCACAGAGCTTCTGGCAGAGCACAACACTCAGAGAGCGAGGCAGGCTGCTGCAGAATGAAACGAGCTCGAGGCTACAAACGTCAGAAGGAAGATGCCTGTGCCTGTGGAGGCCTTGCGCATTTCCCCCCAGTCTCACGCCATTCCTTTTTCCATAAAGTTGCTGGGAACCAGCCAATTAGAACCCAGCTGTAATTACTCTTCAGTAATAATGAACCTCACACAAAGAGCTTTTATAAACTTTGCCACACTAGATTCTCACTCAGTCTTGTGAAAGAGGGATCATTAGCCCCATTTGATAGTTGAAGAAACCGAGTCACAGAAAGCAGAGCTTGTAAAAGCCAATGCAGGCCTCGAATCGAGGTCTGCATCTCACCTTCTTCAAACTTCTTCATTCTGCCTCAAAATGGACAGAAGGGAAGGGCTGCATTTCCTGGGACCCAGCCACCACCCCAGGCTCCCTGGACCTTGCAGGTCTCCCCAGGAGGCAGATCCTCCGGGAACTGATTGAGTCCCTCCAGAGGTGCCCCACCCTCCCCTGGTGCAATTCCGTTAAAATAATAAGCCCCCAGGGACTCCTCATCATGGTACCTTCTGACACTCCATTAAATGAATGGAGTTCAGTATCAAAACCCAGGGCGCAGGGAGAGAACAAAGCCAGCACCCCACTGTCCACTCTGGAATGAATGAACAAGTTGGGGTCAGGGAAGAACTTGAGGCCTGAGGGAGAAAGGGCTTGTTCCACACACTTTCCTCTCCCACTTTCTCGCTTGGTCTCTCTGGGTTTGGAGGTGATGGGTGCTCAGTACTCCATGGGAAAAGATGGCCACGGTTTAACATCCCACTATCCCCAGGCTCCAACACATTTAACAAGCAAAGTATCCTCACAACAAGCGGTCTCACACTTGTCGAGAACTCCATGGTCACTGTCCTCAGTCTGCTGTCCCAGTTAAAAAGCCACCACCAGCACTGGAACAAGGAAGTCCCTGGGTCACTCAAATCTCTACAAGCTGGGTGCTTTTGGCAGGAAAATGCATCCACCTGTGGCCTCAGAAGTCTGTTGTTTGTTTGTCTCTAGAGACAGGGTAGCACTGTCACCCAGGCTGGAATGCAGTGATGCAATCATAGCTCACTGCAGCCTCGACCTCCTGGGCTCAATCAATCCTCCTGCCTCAGCCTCCTGAGTAGCTGGAACCACAGGCACGTGTCACCAGGCCCACCTATTTTTTTTATTTTTTATTTTTTATTTTTTGTAGAGGGGTCTCAATTTCTTACCCCGGCTGGTCTTGAATTCCTGTCTTCAAGTGATCCTCCCACCTCAGCCTTCCAAAGTGCTGGGACTACAGGTATGTGCCACTGTACTCAGCCTCTCAGAAGTCTTGGCCAGTATCTTGGAGTTGCTTGTATATGATTGAACCTATAGCTTCAAATGAGGTGTGTTTACTTAGATACAAACCAGCTCACTTTTTAACATTATATTCTAATGTGAAACTAGAAGGACAAAACATGCAGGATGTGCTAAGCCTTGTAGCTGTGAGTTGGATTTTAAAGAGGATGTGTCCCATAAAAAGGGTGCCTTGGCTAATTGGGCCAGACTCTTCCTATGTGGGGACACAGTTCCATAAATAAAAGTGTCCTATTAATGCACAATGGCTTGCCCACGCTCTAGCTTCCACATGGAGCGCAAAAGCAGCGCAGCATCAGGGCGTCTGCCACTGACCTGTGAAGTGGGGCAGGCGGCAAGTGTAGCACAAAAGCCTCACAACAAAGACATCAGACCACATCCCCATCAGCCGTCGTGCTCAGGTGAAATAACAAGCGGCAGCGTCCTTTTCCCCTTTCACATTTGAGTATAAAAACAGACCAGGGCCTTGCACTTACTGCGTGCAATTTCTAGACAGGCATATAGTGTTACTCTCTGTAACTTTCTGTGAGCTTCCTCGGGTTACCATACACATTAATACACATTCCAGCATTTGAAGAAATGAAAGTATAGGGTGCGTGGTGATTACTTTTAATTGAATTCATCTGGAAATTTTAAATCCTGAAAATTCAGCTCCTGTGTGTAGTATTTTAAGGTTTACACAGCATATGATTTGTCCTTTGCCATGGCAAATCTCCCTTTTCCCTCTGAGAGAAAGTTTCTGCAGTGTGTAATGCATTTCAGAGTCAACTGTAAAAATCATTAAATTGCAAAATGATAGAATAGGACAGTGGTGAGAATGCAGAGCCCCCTGCATTCCTTTGATAGTAAACTAGTCTTTATCGCTTTTTATTCAGAGAAAGGAGCTCCGTGTCTCTGTAAAGACGTTGCTGAAGCCCTAGATCAATTGTGTTAGGACGACGGTGATCCCAGGAATAGGAGGGCGGTTGAATGAAAGAATTCTGTGGACACGGGAAACAAGATCTTACTTCCCTGACTCTGGCCAAGCCACTCCGACAATGAGTGCAGCTCTGTAGTGAGGCACACATGCCACCTTTTCTGCCATATGACATCCTTCTCACAGGTGGCTTGAAAAGTCTCCAATCTGTTCTCCAAAGCCCTGTGGGATCTTCCAGATGCTGGCCAGTCAAGCATCAGATGCCCCAGGTCTCCCTTCTAGTTAATCAAATGGGAATTTAGTCTCATATAGAAACCCAATACACTCACATCCTGTGGGTCTGAGCAGGCATCAGCACAACCTTGGTGAGCCTCCAGCATGTGGGGTTCTTAGATCTACTGCTCTCCCCTCAACCTCCTGCATTCTCAGAACTGTCATATATGGGGGTTCAGATTCTGCCCTGCACAAGGGGGCCAGGGTGTGTCCTCTATCACACGACGGCCAGAGGAGACTGCATGGGCAGGTGTGGAGATTCTGGGCCTCCCAGATGAGATCCGAAGCAGAGTACACAGGGGCACACAAGGCCATGCATGCTTGGGGAAAGTGACACAGCACAAAAGTGTAGGCAACCGGTTTCTGCCCCAAGCATGCCCTTGGCATGTTCAAGATCTTGTCTCTTCCCCACCCCACTCTCAGAGTCTCAGTTCCCCTGACTAAAAGGCACCAACTGGACACAGCTGCCTTGTTGAAGGGGTGGAGGGGACAGCAAGGGATGCAGGTGTGGCAGCCTCATGTGCACCTGGTCCTCCAGCAGGTGCAGGTGTGCTCACAGGCATGGCTGCTGCCCTTCCCAGAGCACAGCTGTACCATTGTGCAATGATCGATTAAGTTTTTTTTACTTGAGAACAAAAGATTTTTTCCTAATTCACAGCCCTGTGAGTTCTGTTTCCCCTGCCCTTTTCATTCCACAACGCTGCTCAGGCCTCAATGCTTCATCAAACCCCCAACACAGCCTGAGATCCGGAACACTCTAAACCACTTCCCTCTAGAACCATGATCATATCCTATGGCTGGCTGGTTTTTGTTTTGCTTTCTTCTGTCTCTCCCATCTTTGGAAGCTGGCCTTCCTTCCATCCCTGCCTTAGTTAACATTGTCTTTGTTTCTCTCTCTCTTTTTTTTTTGAGACGGAGTTTCACTCTTGTTGCCCAGGCTGGAGTGCAATGACACGATCTCGGCTCACCACAACCTCCGCCTCCCAGGTTCAAGTGATTCTCCTGCCTCAGCCTCCCGAGTAGCTGGGATTACAGGCATGTGCCACCACGCCCAGCCTATTTTTATACTATTAGTAGAGGCGGGATTTCACCATGTTGGCCAGGCGGGTCTCAAATTCCTGACCTCATGATCTGCCTGCCTCAGCCTCCCAAAGTGCTGGCATGACAGGCGTGAGCCACCGTGCCCGGCCAACCTTGTCTTTGTTTCAGAGGCTTCTGTGCTGCCATGGCTGGGAGAGATGATGGACATTGTTACCTCACTTGAAGATGGGGAAACCAAGGTGTCCTGACTGGTAGGACAAAGTGAGGCTTCTAGACCCCACAGCCAGTGCCCTTTCCATTTCACTGCACAGTTCCTCACCCCTACCCCCAGGCTCCCTTGAATGGTGGGTCACTACCATTGCACACAGCCAACTGGACCCCCAGCCAGCTCCCGACATTTAAGCACTGTGCCAAAAACCAAGAAAAAAATCCATCAGCCACTAACCAAGACAACACCACCTTCCTAACTGTCATCAGTACACTGGTTCTCTTCCAGCCATAAGACCAAAAGAGGTGGGGAACATCATCAGTGCCCTGGGAAGGCTGAGGATGCATAAACCATCTGGATACAGAGGGGCTGGCTTCTTGCAGTCTCCATAAAAAAGGCA
Source organism: Piliocolobus tephrosceles (assembly GCF_002776525.5). Lineage (NCBI taxonomy): Eukaryota > Metazoa > Chordata > Mammalia > Primates > Cercopithecidae > Piliocolobus > Piliocolobus tephrosceles. Next base: position 52,671,365 of record NC_045446.1, on the reverse strand, counting down.
CACTTTCCCTGCTGGCCGTTCCTCAGCAGGCGTGTGCATCCAAAGCCAGCATCTCTTTGAGAAGATGAAGTGCAGTTGAGCCACCTCTGGTCTGGGAGTTAGGAGACCAGTGACTCCAACCGGGTCATCCCCTGACCTATGCCCAGGTTTTCCTTCTGTGAAATCACACCCCTTCCAAATTTAGGACTCTATAATTCTGTGAAATCCATCCTGCCTCTGGAGTAAGCAACAGGCAACTAACAGAAGCAATCACGGGGGACCAGAGCCTAGCCCTGGAATGGACCGACAGCCTTTTTTCCTTTAGGCCACTGGGCTCCACATAAGGTGTTCTTGTTCTCAAACTGCCTGACCAGAGGTGGGATTACAAAAGGGGTGGCCATCTCAGATGCTTTGGGGATTTCACCACCTGATACACCAGGTCTGTTACCAAAGTCCCAGTCAACATGTCTGGTACTCGCTTGTCCCCCTTTCAAAGCTGATATGGGCCATGCAAATGACCACTCAATTTAATTTCTCTGTTGTTTCTGATGCCAAGTGCATGAAGGCATAACCTATTACTGGACTGCGTCAGTCTGGTTAGAAATGTAGGCATTGAGGGATCTTGGTAGAAATGAGTCAGGAGACTCCACTCCCTCCCGCGCATGGTCTGCATCTGAGTCACCGTTGGCAAACTGAATGAAAGTGAGTGTACTGGGGTGCAAGTACAGGGGAAATTACAACTTACGTGGCTCCTTCTGCCTTCTTCATCTCCCACAGACGTGATAACTGTCTCTGAAAAGACCATTTGGCCAGTCTGGTTGTTGGTTATCTGTAGTAAAACAGGTACAGTGAAAGTAAAATAGAAGGAATTCTGGACAAATTCCACAAGTTGTTTTTGTGTTTTGTTTTCCAATTTCTGAAGCAGCGGCATCCAGTGTAGGAGTTGAAATGCCCACCCCGCTTTCTTTCTGAGTTCCCTCGGCAGCTGTGAGATGGGCAGCTTCCCCTGGGCGCAGTGATAAGAGATGTTAAGAGTCAGCCTCTACAAAGGACGCAAACTCATCCTTTTTTATGGCTGCATAGTATTCCATGGTGTATATGTGCCACATTTTCTTAATCCAGTCTGTCACTGATGGACATTTGGGTTGATTCCAAG